>NW_027496976.1:0-5000 GCF_021521415.1 Bidens hawaiensis | reverse complement strand
CTGCAAGTTTACCTCCCCTATATTGAAACTAATAAACTTGCAAATAAATCTAAAAACAGTGCACCGGGTCAGATAAGCGTTAGATAGGTCAGTTTGCTAGATATGTATCGGTTAATAATTAAAATGTGTATTCTTTAACGGTGCTCAAAGAATTGTGTTACTTTATTATATATGACAAATATGTGATATGTCCATATTATGCCAAATACTAATATGTTGTTTGTTTTAGTTGATTGAATTATATTGTCGGCCCAGTAAGTTTTGTTACCTTTTTTCTTTAACGATGTTCGGTGAACTATGCTACTTTATTATGCCAAATATGTGATATGTCCGTACTATGCCAAATGTTAATATGTTGTTTGTTTTAGTTGATTAAAATATATTGCCGGGCCCGGTAAGTTTTGTTACATTCAAGCTATTGTCAGCCCAATAAGTTTTGTTACATTCAAGCTCAGGCTATATAAAATTACTTTATTACGCCAAATATGTGATATGTTCATACTATGCCAAATACTAATGTGTTGTTTGTTTTAGTTGATTAAAATATGTTGTCAGGCCCGGTAAGTTTTGTTGCATTCAAACTATTGTCGGACCCTGTATCATCCCGAAATTTCTAGAATAAATATATTATTCACGTTGGAAGAATTAATTTGAATTAGAAGAAGAATAATAATAATATTAAATTAAAGATAGAAGGATGGTAGGCTAAAAGATAGAAATTAAATATGGACTTAAGATGAAGATGGGCCTAAGGTCCATGGGCTTAAGGAGTATAAATACCCATTAAACCCTAATTATTTCCATCTCCATCCATTTTACACCATAACCTACACCATAAAAAAACACACACTTAAACCAAACACTATTTACTCTATTATATTCAACGATCCAAGACCAACCGAAGGTAAGAAATCACTTATCTCAGCGACCCAACATGTTAGAACCCGAAACCGCAGCCCATGATGCCGAATGAGCCTTTTGAATCTAGATCGAGTTTTATTCGGGTATTTAATCAACCAAAAACTAGCTTAAGGGCCACCTTAACTCAGATCTGGACACTCCGAAGCTACCTAGGTCATAAACGATCAAACTCCAGCCAACCATGGTGGTTAACAGTGGCTGACGGCGCCGGAATCGAAGAAAACCTTAAAAACGCGAAATAAGAAAGTTGAACTGAACATACGGGCGCATAAGTATATATGTATATGTGTGGCGTATACGCATATACGTCGTATAAGCATATACTACGTATGTATATATATATATGCAACGTGTATATATATGTAGCATATATGTATATACACCGTGTAAGTATGTAATGCATATGTATGTGCCGCATATGTATGATGTATATGTATGAACGCATATGTATGACCTGGCAGCTTAAACCCAGCCAGGGGCTCAGCCCCTTGGACCCTTCTAGTGGTTGCCTCCCCTAGAATCCCGCTGCCAGGGGCGCTGCCCCCGGACCCCATAGCTAGGGGTTACAATAACCTAAAAATATGATATGGGCAGGGCTAGTTAATTGATACATGTAATTGTTATATAGTTAGCCGCGCCCAGTTAAGAAAAGGAGTTACCATTAACTCTGAAAGGAATCGGACCCAGGTGAGTTTCTAGCCCCTTTTCCTTGTTATGTTTCGGGGTTATGTGCATACTCGATATGCCACACCCCGACCAAAAGGTGACGGAATACGTCAGGGCACGACGGATTGTTCAATAGCACAATGACACTATTAAGTGACAATATTTAATCAACTCATTGATTTCATAAATTAATAAACAACACATCTTGTTCGTATAAACAGTTTAAGTACAAGTAAACAAATATATATTGTTCATTCGACTAATAACTTTAAGGTCTCAAAACAAGCTATATTCCTCGATACTTCATTCAAGCAATTAATAACCTGTAACATTGCAAATAAACTTTGTCAACACGAATGTTGGTGAGCATTTTTCATGGTTTTGAACAATAAGTATATAATATATTAAATCCACAGCTCGTATATGGAAAAATAAATAATAGTGACAATTTAGATGTGCAAATAGTAAATAGTTTGAGACACCTTTTTATATAATAACAACCAAATATACTCGGAGAATAGTTGCCCTATGCTACTAGCAGTTAAGCTAAAATAGTTAGGGGATCGTATGATCATACTTAATAGTTTCATAGAGGCCAACCCGCCTAAAGCAATAAACATATAGCATGTAATCATGTAAAGCATACAACATCAAATTGAGCATTTATTTAAGTAACATATACTAAAGAGTTTATGGTTTGAGACACAAATTACAAATCATTTGAATTTGAATAAGTACGCAATGCCACCCCTAAAACATAAAATGGAAAACAGGGGATGAAATGTACTCACATTAACTAAGTAACTTGAAGGATTGTTTCGTGAATAATCAGAGCGATCGGTTTAAACGAGCAAGACCATGATTAAATGGGTCTTGAGTTAGTAGATAGTTTTGGAAGAGTTTAAAGTAAAATATATGACAAGTAAAGTAAATAAAAAAAGTTTAGGGTTTAAAATGTAAATATTTGAGAAATTAAAGAAATGTTTCTTGAAAAATAAGTTTACCCGAAACCGGGTCTTGGTATTCTATTCATTAGTATTACTCAACCTATGTTAAGTAATGTAGGTTCCCAGCCGGATCTACACGGAATATCTCGTTCTACGTAGGTGCGGAATCCCTACGTAAGACGTTACGAGCGTAGAAGACGATACGAGTTAACACGATCGAACACACGTTACAATAAGCAAAGACACGTTGTATATTGCAACCGGAAACACGTGATATCAATCACTGATTACAGGACTCGTAAACACGTAAACTGATTAACTTCCTTACTAAAAAGCCGTAACCTAATGCTATATAACCACGACAACTTCGCCTGGCATGTTCAGGCGAAGTTGTCACTAACTTCGCTTATCTAACAAGTTCGCCTGTATCAGCGAACTTGTTAGCTAACTTCGCTTAATACAAAACACTAATCCAAACGACTCGATTACAGACACTATATACTGAACTACTGACATCATGTACCAACAAGTAACTATGCGGGTTATAATGCACTATTGCAAGATCCTTTGTTATATAAATACCAAAACGAGGTTTTAAACGAGTGTTTGGATTTGTCGGTTCGAGACTTGATAATTAACCAAACTCAAAGTCGACTTTCCAAAGTGATAAATGTTATGATATAGCTCAATAAAATCCAAAAATACTTAACCAAGTATATAGTTTTATTGTGAAGAACCTTAACATCCGTTAAGCGAGTATTCAGATTTATCGGTCCTAACTTGTTATAAGATCGAGTTGGATTCCGACATGCCAAGTATGTTGAGAAAAAATTTAAAATTAGTTTAAAATATAATCTTAAAAAAAAAGATGAATTTTGGTGGCCCAAAACACATTTGTGTGTCTTAAGCGAGTAAACTCGGTTTACTTCGGTTTCGGTTCTGTCCTTGACTCGGAATAAGACCGAGGATGCTTACCACATGCCCAAATACCATGGAACTTGTAAAATAACTTAAAATAATAATACTTAAGTTTTACATTCAAAATGTTCATGATAAAGCTTTTACACGAAAGTTCGGTTTTCTGTTCGGTTCTCAACTCGGGATGAAACCGAGGCTAGTCACCACATACCCAATACCATGGAACTCAATAAATATGAATTAGAAACTGAAATAAATAGTAACTACAAGATTAATAAGTATTAAGACGGAATATAGTATAATCAAGGATTGCAATAATCCTTCATGTAGTCTTGCCTTATAAGCCCGACACTTCACCGACCGAGACCGGAGAAATGAAAGCCGAAGGAAAACAAGGGGTATATATTATATATATGTTGCAACGACAAGCTTTAATTACTAAGAAGTTAGTTAGAATGTAAGATTAAACTTAGTTTGACTTTGGAAAGTTAAACTACCAAGAACTTGAATAATAACCTTAGAAATCTTAGATTGAGAGAAAGATTTGATGAAATGAGCAGGTAAAAATACAGGGAATAGACTTGTATATTTAAGGTAAGATGATGGGTCATGCATGGTGTTTAATTCAAGTGTATGCATGCTAATGGGTGGAGAAGAAGGAGTCAAACAAACACAAAACAACAAAAAATCGTTGCTGCTAGCGGTAGAGCCCCTTAGCGCGGCGCTAAGGGATCTGCCCTTGCCCCTTAGCGCGGCACTAAGGTCGCAGAGGAAAAAATCTGGTTTTTCAACTTTGGCAGTTTTAGTCCTGAAGTTCGTTTTAAGCATTTTAGGGGCATTTTTAAGGGTTGTAAGAGATGTTTTTTAGATCCGACAACCATAAAACAAATATGTAACATAAAATTCATCATTTTTATATTATTTAAAGGTTCGGGATACAAAACGGGTCGGTTTTCATAATAAAAACAAATACAAGGGCGAATACGAATCGAATCAGAAAATGAGGAATGTCGCAGTATCCCCAACTTTTTGGAAATTTCGTCCCGAATTAAAATAAGCTAACGAAAAAAGAAGAAAATTGCCATCGGGTGTCGTTTGAAAAGAGGAAATTGTACTAGAAGTTTATAAGTAAAAAAGAATAACACCAATCCTTAAATGACCCGCCATAAATGTGAACATAATATCTAGGATGTACCATCGGCGTATCCATCATGTCCTTATTATATCACATTCATATCGTTGTTCGAAATCATGCTTGGTTATGAGTTATTACACACAACTGCAGTTGTTATGGCTTACATACGAGGATTTCGATAATTAAGTGTGCACACATAATTATCTAAGTCGTCGTTTGGTCCCCATGGTTCATTTCGTTGTGTGGTTTTCAAAAGACGTTTTTTAAAGAGATTTTTTCAAATCTTAATTATTCGATTAATTAACCATAGATGATCGTGTAAGCAATAGTAAGGTGTGAATCGAAGTCGGAAGTTATCAAAAGGAATTTGGAGGTCTAACATTGAGGGACTAAATGAGGCATGATAAAGCAAA
>NW_027496975.1:0-157311 GCF_021521415.1 Bidens hawaiensis | reverse complement strand
CCCACCACTCCTACAACTTATACTACTATGTTTGGGTATAATTCCCAGTTTTTAAAATGGTTTGTAAGAAAAGATCTCTTGGTTTTCCCACAGAGGTTTTTGTAGTAAGTCAAACATGAAATGTTCTCCTGGGCTCTCAACGGGCTTATCAATCTCCCATTAGAGTCGTATGTGATAAGATTACTCAAAGATTTGCGGTCTCCCAACGGTACATGTAGCACATAACAGTTAAGCATAAACAAGGACATATAGATTTGAGCATGCTAAGTTTACTAGATAAACCAACACCAAAATCCCATTGTTTACTAGTATCCAAGATGATGGTGAACAAATGATGATGATGATGAATGATGATGAAACCCAATGATCACACAAGACTTGATTGAACTCACGCAAGACTTAAACCAAGACTACCTCGTTCTTGCCATCCAGGACTCAGCTAGGTTCTACCGAGAGTAGGATAGACACCCCAAAGAATCCTGGGTTCCCTTGGTCCCTACCGAGAATAGTATAGGTCCTCAAGAGTTATGGATTTCACCGAGACTAGTATGAAATCCCATGAGTTACGAGTGCCACCGAGAATAGAATGCCACTCATGGTCGTGAGTTCTACCGAGAGTAGAATAGACTCTCGCGTCCAATTCAACTCATGATGTTTTGATCTCTAGATTTCCATGCTGACACAATGACTATGATGATATGAATTTGATTCCCGTTCCCATGATGTCAATGTTCACAGAATTTCCCATACTCATTGATTTCCAATGTTCTTAGATCTCCATGAGTTAATGGGTTTTCCCCATGTTCATAGATTTCCAAAGTTTATAGATTACCAAGAAGCTCGTGGATTTCCGCACGTGTGTAGAAATCCAAATGTTTATAGTTTAAAGAATGTTTGCATAAATGATTTTATCCAAACGTGTAAAGTTACCATGTTTAATCCAAATGTTTATAGTTTAAAGAATGTTTGCATAAATGATTTTATCCAAACGTGTAAAGTTACCATGTTTAATCCAAATGTTTATAGTTTAAAGAATGTTTGCATAAATGATTTTATCCAAACGTGTAAAGTTACCATGTTTAATCCAAATGTTTATAGTTTAAAGAATGTTTGCATAAATGATTTTATCCAAACGTGTAAAGTTACCATGTTTCCACCCCATAGTTTTGAAAAGCTTAAATAGGGGCTATGAACTCACCTTGATCTTGGGTTAGGATGGTGCTACAATAGATCTCCTTAGCCTAGAGTTGGACATATATATAAGGTTAACAACGTGCTATAAGTCTAAGAAAACAAGCTTACGTGACCTCGAGCAAAAACTGGGTTTTAAAGACGAAAACAGCTGGGTTCTGGCTTGATTCGATCGAATAGGAACACGTTCGATCGAATAGGAACTTGTTCGATCGAATAGACACACATTCGATCGAATAGACACACATTCGATCGAATCTGAGGCACACTCGATCGAACTAGAAACACATTTGGTCGAACCAGTTGGGAAAACTCGTTCGGTCGAACATGGAACTTGTTCGATCGAATAGACACTCGTTCGATCGAATACGAAACTCATTCGGTCGAATGAGTTGGAGACCATTCGGTTGCTTTCCTATTCGGTCGACCGGACTGGTTCGATCGACTGGTTCGATCGAATGGGCTGATTCGATCGACTGATTCGATCGAATGAGTCTGATTCGACTCCTTCAAGCTGGGCGACGGAGAAACCTACGGGTTTTTCAGATTTTTCCAGATTTTTGACCCAAAATCGAAGTTTTTGACATGGAAATGCTCGGGATTGAAGGGACTATCGATTCCCAGTGATTTTAAACACAAAAGCCTGCATTTTGACACCAAAACAAGACGGTTTTTGACCCGAAAACTCAAGAAACGAAAATGGGTGTTTTTGCTCGATTTGAGGCCGAAAATGGTTATGAAAATGGATGATTTTCAAGAAGATCTTACCAAGAACAACAACAAACAGATTTGTGGACTCGGATTTGAAGTTTGAAGACTTTCTCTCTCTAGTTTCTCTCTCTAGAATGAGAGTGTTTGGGTGGGAAGTGTTGGTGGAAATGAAAGAGATAGTGTAAGAATACTTGATTTTCCGCTTAAATACTCGGGTGACTCGGGTTCGGGTTTAGGCTACCGACGGGTCAAGACTAGTCGAGTTCATAAGTTTTTAAACAAACTAAAACTTTTTCAGCAAAACTTTTATAAAACCATTTTCCGAATAATTATTTGAAATCTTTTTAAATAAGAATATTTAATTTTTCGAAAGCATAAAAATTAATATTTTTCAGGCGTAAATGTCGTTTTATAAAATAAACATTTTAGATGATAAAAGCAGATTTTTCCAATGATATGGGTTCCGAACTTATCGTCCAGAATCCCCAAAGTCTATAGTTTCCGATGATTTCACGATCCTAGTTTACCAATCGAATTTCAGGGCGTTACATCCTCCCCAATTTAGAGGAATTTCGTCCCGAAATTTAGAATTTAGTATAGTTGATGCAATGATGTTTTAGATTAAATGATCCCATGATGACCACTATGCGCCACTACCCCTAATCTTCGTCTTGGATACCACCCAAATCAAGTTGAAGGGGTTTATATATAGGGTGTACCAGCGGCTAACCCACCACTCCCTCAACTCCACTTGGGTGTTTCTTTCGACTCCTATTAGTTCAATGACACACAGGACGACACACTATTTTCCACTACAAGGCATCACCTTCAAGCTTTACATCAGACATATTCATTTCGGATTGAAGGGGTTTATATATAGGGTGTACCAGCGGCTAACCCACCACTCCTTCAATCTCCAATGAATAATTCCCTCAATAACTCTTGAATTTAACGCCTCACAGCTGCCACGCTAACTATGAGTCCCTAATTCCAAGTCTCGCTTCAGACATAATCAACTTGTGCCGAAGGGGTTTATGTATAGGGTGTACCAGCGGCTAACCCACCACTCCTTCAACATTCATTGATTAATTCCCTACACGAAGCTTGAGTTCACGACTCATAGTTACACAATAGCATATTGTTTATACACGTATACACCTGTGAACTTGATGTTATTATATTCCGGACTATAATTACGAGTTCACCTTGTATCAATGTATAAACTCCATTGTGTGCGGCTAGAAAAATCGACACGACACCACACACACACACACAACCATGCTTCATGAATGTTAGAATGATGACAAATTTTGGCTCAATGATACATAGTTTACCCCAATGTTTACATGATTAAGTATGCACGACTTGTGTTTTCCAGCACGAGTCATGGGTAGCCAAACTTGGTGTTATGCAAATAAGAGAATATTTATAAGCAAATAGGAACAACATGATACTTCATTGATTGATATTGGTCCCTGATTACATGATTACGATTACATAGACTCCAAGATTTCTAGAATTACAAAGATGATGACTATGCGAACAGATGAGGGTATTCCTCCTTCATCTTATCCTCTCGTTCCCATGTGAACTCGGGTCCACGATGGTTGTTCCAACGTACCTTGACTATAGGTATCCGGCTTCGCTTAGTCTTTTTGACTTCTCGATCTAGGATCTCGACAGGTTCCTCAACAAAGTATAGTTTGTCGTCGATGTGAACCGTGTCGATCGGGATTTGAGCGGTCTCGTCAACGAGGCACTTTTTGAGTTGCGACACATGAAAAACGTTGTGAACACGGCTGAGTTCTGGAGGCAATTCCAAGCGATAGGCTACAGGTCCGACCTTTTCGATGATCTTGAAAGGTCCTACGTACCTTGGAGCAAACTTTCCCTTTTTCCCGAAGCGAACAATGCCCTTCCAGGGGGAAACTTTGAGCATTACGTGATCGCCTATTTGGAACTCCAGAGGTTTGCGGCGTTTGTCAGCGTAATACTTGTGTCGACAGCGGGCGTCCTTAAGTCTTTGCTGAATGATGGCGATACTGTCAGTGGTTTCCTGTATCAGTTCCGGGCCGAGGATTTGAGAATCTCCGGTCTCGGACCAACACAGTGGAGAACGACATTTCCTGCCATAGAGTGCCTCGAATGGCGCGCATTTGATGGTAGCATGATAGCTGTTATTGTATGAGAACTCTGCAAGAGGAAGGTGAGTCTCCCAGCTACTACCGAATTCAAGGATACAGGCTCTGAGCATATCCTCCAGGGTTTGTATGGTCCTTTCGCTCTGTCCGTCCGTTTCAGGATGATAGGCAGAGCTAAGTTTCACACTTGTCCCAAAGGCTTTCTGAAATGACTTCCAGAACCTTGACGCAAAAGAGGGGTCACGGTCAGACGTGATGCCCTTAGGCACACCGTGACGGGTTACGATCTCACGAATGTAAATCCGCGCCAGCTTCTCCGTAGTGTAGTCCTCGCGGACAGGGAGAAAGTGGGCAGACTTGGTCAAGTAATCCACGATAATCCAAATCGTGTCATAACCGCTGGGTGTCCGCGGGAGTTTGGTAATGAAGTCCATAGCGACTTCGTCCCACTTCCACTGCGGTATGATCGGTTTTTGTAACAGGCCAGATGGTCTCTGATGTTCAGTCTTGATCCGCGAGCATGTTAGACACTTACCGACGTATAAAGCTATGTCTTTCTTCATACCCGGCCACCAGAAATGAGACTTGAGATTCTGATACATTTTATCACTGCCCGGGTGAATAGAGTATCTGGATTTGTGCGCTTCGTTCAGGATAAGTTCTCGAAGTGGTTCAGAGTTTGGAATCCACATGCGATTTAAGTAGTAAAGTATACCATCAGACTTGGTTTCAAACTTCCGTTCGGCACCGCAAGATAGCATATTTTTGAGATCACCACCAGCAATCGCTTGCTTTTGAGCTTCAAGAACCAAGGAGGGAAGATTGGACTGAATACGGATCGCATGCAACTGGGTCCTTTCCTTGCGACTTAACGCGTCAGCCACTACGTTAGCCTTTCCAGGGTGGTAGCGGATTTCGCAGTCATAGTCACTTAGGAGTTCAACCCATCGACGTTGTCGCATATTTAGCTCCCTTTGGTTGAGGATGTGTTGTAGGCTCTTGTGGTCGGTGAAGATGACACATTTCGTACCGTATAGGTAGTGTCTCCATATTTTTAAGGCAAAGACCACAGCACCCAATTCCAAGTCGTGAGTGACATAATTCCTCTCATGACTCTTGAGTTGACGCGAGGCGTAAGCGACGACCTTACCGCGTTGCATTAAGACGCAGCCTAGACCTTGGCTCGAGGCGTCGCAATAAACAACAAAATCATCGTTACCCTCAGGAAGCGACAGGATTGGTGCATGGCAGAGTTTATGTTTCAATGTTTGGAAAGCCTCTTCTTGCTCTTGGTTCCAAATGAATGGTTCCCCTTTTTGAGTTAACATTGTGAGGGGCAACGCGATCTTTGAAAAGTTCGAGATGAATCGACGGTAGTACCCAGCCAAACCAAGAAATGAACGAATTTCGGTTGGCGTTGTAGGCGCTCCCCATTTTTTTATGGCTTCAATCTTGGCAGGGTCGACATGAATGCCTTCCTTGTTAATGATGTGACCTAAGAATTGAACTTCCCTTAGCCAGAATTCGCATTTGGAGAATTTGGCGTAGAGTTGCTCTTTCCTCAGCAGATCCAAGGTAAGCCTGAGATGAAGCTCATGGTCGGCTTTAGAGCGGGAATAAACGAGAATATCGTCAATGAAGACGATAACAAACTGGTCCAGGTATGGACGACAAATGCGATTCATGAGATCCATGAACACTGCAGGGGCATTCGTCAAACCAAAAGGCATGACTAGGAACTCGTAGTGTCCATATCGAGTTCTGAAAGCGGTTTTCGCGATGTCGTCCTCCATGACACGCACTTGGTGATAACCTGAGCGTAGGTCGATCTTGGAAAAGTAGGTGGCTCCTTGCAGCTGGTCGAAAAGATCGTCAATCCTCGGTAATGGATACCGATTCTTGACTGTGAGTTTGTTAAGCTCACGATAGTCTATGCACATCCGGAAAGATCCGTCCTTCTTCTTGACGAAGAGGACTGGAGCTCCCCATGGAGACGAACTAGGGCGAATAAAACCCTTGTCCAGTAGTTCCTGCAGCTGGCTCGATAATTCCTGCATTTCAGACGGAGCCAAACGATACGGAGATTTTGCCACGGGGGTTGCACCGGGAACTAACTCGATGTGGAATTTGACTTGTCGGCTAGGAGGAAGTCCGGGTAAGTCTTTAGGAAAAACGTCTGGAAATTCACGCACGACGGGGACATCAGAGAGCTTCTTCCCCAAAGATTTCTTGATGGAGACATGAGCTAGGAAGGCGAGACACTTCTTTCGAAGGCATCGCCGAGCTTTAAAGCAGGAGATTAATTTCAGACATCTGCCTGATCTTTCTCCTTGAATAATTATGGACTCGCCAGAAGAACAAGGAACGCGAATGAGCTTCTCAGCACACACCACTTCCGCGTGGTTGATGGACAACCAATCCATCCCAACAATTACATCGAAACTTCCTAAATGCATAGGGATGAGGTCAATGTTAAGAGACGTCCGATCAAACGTAAGCGTGCAATTGCGAACGATTTTGTTCACTTGGGTAGACTCTCCGTTTGCCATTTCGACAGAGAAAGCGGGGTCTAAGACAGAGGTTCCTAGATTAAGCAATGGGACCAACTCGCTAGAAATAAAACTCCTATCTGCACCCGTGTCAAATAGAATAGAAACCCAGAGATTGTTAAGGATGAACGTACCAGTAATGACGTCAGGATTTTGGCGAGCTTCAGCAGCGCCAATAGTAAAGGCTCGGCCTCGGGCCGGAGGAAGATTTGCAAGACGAGGACACCTGCTCCTGAAATGGTCCATGGCTCCACACTCGAAACAGCTTCGAGAGTTGCTGGGTTGGGAACTGCTGCTCTGTATCGCCAGTTGATTACCTTGAAATCTGCAGCGTTCCGCTAGGTGCCCCAAACGTCCACAGTTCGTGCATTTCCAGCACGGGGTTCCGGCAGGATGATGAAATTGGCAAGTGCCGCACTTGGGGTGAACCCCAGTGTACTCCCTCTTTGGCCTTCCTGAAGGGGTGGGAGCAGGAGCGACAGAGCTGATTGGGGTTGCGGGAGTAACCATCGCGTAACTGCTAGCCTTACGCTTTTTGATGCGGTTGATCTTTTTGGATGAGCCTTCAGCGGCCTTGCCCGTACCTTTGGCTAGGACCCCAGTCTTAACCTGGTCCTGGGTCAGTCGGGCAGCTAGTTCAATGGCCGCTTGTAGGGTTGATGGGTCAGCCCCGATAACGATTCCACGGACAGTGTCAGGTAGGCCATTGATGTAAAGCTCAATAGCCCGGGAGGGAGGGGTGACCAAGTGTGGTACGAGAAGGGAGAGCTCGTGAAAACGCTCCGTGTACCCTTGGTGATCGGCGCCCTTCATTTTGTGTACCCAAAACTCAGCTTCAAGTTTCTGCACCTCACTGCGAGGTACGAACTCGCGGGTAGCCAATGCTACAAATTCCGACCAGGTCATGGCCAAGGCAGCCTCACGCCCACGGGTTCTTATCTCGTTGTTCCACCAGGTCAGCGCGCGTTTAGACAACATGCTTGCCGCGTGCGTGACTTTCAGTGTCTCAGGGCACGAGCTAATAACAAAGGCTGCCTCCATCTTTTCGATCCACTGGAGGAGACCAACGGCGCCTTCTGTGCCGCTGAAGCTGGTGGGTTTGGTAACCATGAAATCCTTGTATGGCTTATTAGCTGGTTCATTTGCGTTCTGAGCTGGAATTTGGTTGGCCCCAGAGGTTCCTTCTTGCCTCAGCCCTTGGCTGATGGTTGTTACCATGCCTGGTAACACAGCCGCGATCTGCTGGGCTATAAGGTTGGCTAATTCAGCGGAGTCCATGGAAGCGGGTGCACGTCTGGGAGGCATTCTTGGCAAAACGAAAAAAAAACGAGTGTTAAATAGAATCAATGACACGCCAAAGATTATGAATAGAGGACATAGATTATACCAAGAACACATAATGACATGACTCAAGAGATTAACAGTTAATATGCAACACATAAGCACGTAGCACGTATATAAGTGTAGACATGTGATTGTGATGCATGAGCTATCTAGAGTCAAGGATCCTAGGTTATAGTCTAGGTCGGTTTCCTAATTCCCTATAACCATTGGCTCTGATACCAATCTGTCACACCCCGATCGTGATGGCGGAAAAATCGAGGTGCGGCGACTAAGTCGTGATTGTTGAGCACAATAGTATAAAAGTCTAAATGCATAAACATAACCAAAATGTCAAATATTACATCAACCAGGTAACATGAAACAAATTGTTTTAATACAAAATATCAAGTTTCCAACAACTCCTAGTCTAGCCTTCATCTTTCTAAGGCCTCTAAACTTGCTAGGGATTTCTTGCTGCATTATTTCCTGAAAACATGTAACAAACTGTCAACTACATAAAGTAGATGAGTGAATTCATAGGTTTAAAGAAAAGAGTTTTATACACAAACATACTAGTATAGGTTGTAGGGGTTTATATATAGGGTGTACCTGCGGCTAACCCACCACTCCTACAACTTATACTACTATGTTTGGGTATAATTCCCAGTTTTTAAAATGGTTTGTAAGAAAAGATCTCTTGGTTTTCCCACAGAGGTTTTTGTAGTAAGTCAAACATGAAATGTTCTCCTGGGCTCTCAACGGGCTTATCAATCTCCCATTAGAGTCGTATGTGATAAGATTACTCAAAGATTTGCGGTCTCCCAACGGTACATGTAGCACATAACAGTTAAGCATAAACAAGGACATATAGATTTGAGCATGCTAAGTTTACTAGATAAACCAACACCAAAATCCCATTGTTTACTAGTATCCAAGATGATGGTGAACAAATGATGATGATGATGAATGATGATGAAACCCAATGATCACACAAGACTTGATTGAACTCACGCAAGACTTAAACCAAGACTACCTCGTTCTTGCCATCCAGGACTCAGCTAGGTTCTACCGAGAGTAGGATAGACACCCCAAAGAATCCTGGGTTCCCTTGGTCCCTACCGAGAATAGTATAGGTCCTCAAGAGTTATGGATTTCACCGAGACTAGTATGAAATCCCATGAGTTACGAGTGCCACCGAGAATAGAATGCCACTCATGGTCGTGAGTTCAACCGAGAGTAGAATAGACTCTCGCGTCCAATTCAACTCATGATGTTTTGATCTCTAGATTTCCATGCTGACACAATGACTATGATGATATGAATTTGATTCCCGTTCCCATGATGTCAATGTTCACAGAATTTCCCATACTCATTGATTTCCAATGTTCTTAGATCTCCATGAGTTAATGGGTTTTCCCCATGTTCATAGATTTCCAAAGTTTATAGATTACCAAGAAGCTCGTGGATTTCCGCACGTGTGTAGAAATCCAAATGTTTATAGTTTAAAGAATGTTTGCATAAATGATTTTATCCAAACGTGTAAAGTTACCATGTTTAATCCAAATGTTTATAGTTTAAAGAATGTTTGCATAAATGATTTTATCCAAACGTGTAAAGTTACCATGTTTAATCCAAATGTTTATAGTTTAAAGAATGTTTGCATAAATGATTTTATCCAAACGTGTAAAGTTACCATGTTTAATCCAAATGTTTATAGTTTAAAGAATGTTTGCATAAATGATTTTATCCAAACGTGTAAAGTTACCATGTTTCCACCCCATAGTTTTGAAAAGCTTAAATAGGGGCTATGAACTCACCTTGATCTTGGGTTAGGATGGTGCTACAATAGATCTCCTTAGCCTAGAGTTGGACATATATATAAGGTTAACAACGTGCTATAAGTCTAAGAAAACAAGCTTACGTGACCTCGAGCAAAAACTGGGTTTTAAAGACGAAAACAGCTGGGTTCTGGCTTGATTCGATCGAATAGGAACACGTTCGATCGAATAGGAACTTGTTCGATCGAATAGACACACATTCGATCGAATAGACACACATTCGATCGAATCTGAGGCACACTCGATCGAACTAGAAACACATTTGGTCGAACCAGTTGGGAAAACTCGTTCGGTCGAACATGGAACTTGTTCGATCGAATAGACACTCGTTCGATCGAATACGAAACTCATTCGGTCGAATGAGTTGGAGACCATTCGGTTGCTTTCCTATTCGGTCGACCGGACTGGTTCGATCGACTAGTTCGATCGAATGGGCTGATTCGATCGACTGATTCGATCGAATGAGTCTGATTCGACTCCTTCAAGCTGGGCGACGGAGAAACCTACGGGTTTTTCAGATTTTTCCAGATTTTTGACCCAAAATCGAAGTTTTTGACATGGAAATGCTCGGGATTGAAGGGACTATCGATTCCCAGTGATTTTAAACACAAAAGCCTGCATTTTGACACCAAAACAAGACGGTTTTTGACCCGAAAACTCAAGAAACGAAAATGGGTGTTTTTGCTCGATTTGAGGCCGAAAATGGTTATGAAAATGGATGATTTTCAAGAAGATCTTACCAAGAACAACAACAAACAGATTTGTGGACTCGGATTTGAAGTTTGAAGACTTTCTCTCTCTAGTTTCTCTCTCTAGAATGAGAGTGTTTGGGTGGGAAGTGTTGGTGGAAATGAAAGAGATAGTGTAAGAATACTTGATTTTCCGCTTAAATACTCGGGTGACTCGGGTTCGGGTTTAGGCTACCGACGGGTCAAGACTAGTCGAGTTCATAAGTTTTTAAACAAACTAAAACTTTTTCAGCAAAACTTTTATAAAACCATTTTCCGAATAATTATTTGAAATCTTTTTAAATAAGAATATTTAATTTTTCGAAAGCATAAAAATTAATATTTTTCAGGCGTAAATGTCGTTTTATAAAATAAACATTTTAGATGATAAAAGCAGATTTTTCCAATGATATGGGTTCCGAACTTATCGTCCAGAATCCCCAAAGTCTATAGTTTCCGATGATTTCACGATCCTAGTTTACCAATCGAATTTCAGGGCGTTACAGATTTCGGATTCTCCATGGCTGGAATTTCTTCAATTTGAATGTACTTCTTAATCGGGAGGATCCAGTATCCTTGGCCAGCTGAGGATAGTGGATCCAAAGTACAATCTGTTTGTCAGTTGTTATCTCCCCAACTTCTTGTTCTCCTATTGCTGGCGAGAGTATATGGATGATTGGGATCTTCGTGTCTTCTGGAATTTTCAAGGATGAGGCTAAAATGGTTGCTAAGGCATCTGCCCATCATTTTCTTCCCTTGGTACCTGTACTATACTAAACAATTCGAAGGATTTTGCTAATTCGTTCACAATTTCTAAATATTTGATCATATTCTCGCCTTTTACTGTATAAGAGCCGTTAAAGTGATTAGTTATAAGTAAATAATCTATATAAACTTGAAGATACCTGATCCTCATTTGTTTGGCTAAAAGTAAACCTGCGATGAGTGCTTCATACTCTACCTCATTATTGGTAGCTTGAAATGTGCATGCAATGGACTGGTGTGGCGATTTCAGTAGTATGCCCAAACCCGTTCCTCTTACGTTGGATGCTCCATCTGTGAAGAGCATCCAAGGATCCTTGGTTTCTTCTAATTGTTGATCCTCCAAGTCGGCTTCTTCCTGCAGGTTACTGCTGAAATCAGCCACAAAGTCTGCGAGTGCCTGCAATTTGATAGCTGTTCTAGGCTCATACTGAATGTCATATGCACTCAGCTTTACAGCCCACTTAGCCATCCTACCTGACAATTCTGGCTTTCTAAGAACATTCTTAACAGGATAATTAGTTCTCAAAATAATAGTATGAGTCTCAAAGTAATGTCACAATTTAGTAGAAGCCATAATAAGTGCAAGAATTAATTTTTTTAAATGAGAATACCTGGCTTCTGCATCTAAAAGACTTTTACCTACATAATAAACGGGATGTTGTTCACCTTCATGATCCTTCACAAGAACAACACTTACAGCATTTCCTGAAACAGCTAGGTATAAATATAAGGATTCTCCATCCACAGGCTTCATCAGAGCTGGAGATGAGGATAAGTAATTCTTCAAGGCTTTGAGCACAGCCTCATGCTTTTTCGTCCACTCAAACTTCTTATTCTTTCTAAGAATGTCGTCGAAATCTTTGCACTTCTCGGAGGATCTTGAGATGAAGCTGTTGAGAGCGGCTATTCTTCCCGTGAGCCTTTGGACATCCTTGGCATTTGCAGGCGACTTCAGGTTGATGATGGCTTCAATCTGCTTTGGGCTTGCTTCAATTCCTCTTTTAGTCACCATGTATCCCAGAAACTTTCCAGCCTTAACACCAAAGTGGCATTTTGACGGATTCAGTTTCATGTTATACTGGTCAAGGATATTGAATGCTTCTTCAAGATCCCTGAGGTGATCCTCAGCCATTTTTGACTTCACCACTATGTCGTCTATATAGACTTCCATAGTTTTGCCTAACTAATCCTTGAACATCATGTTGACCAGTCTTTGATATGTTTCCCCTTCATTTCTTAGTCCAAATGGCATAGCAATATAACAGTATATGCCGGTAGGAGTCATGAATGCCGTATCCTCTTGATTAGATGGTTCCATCTGAATTTGTTGAAATCCAGAGGAAGCATCCATAAAGGTAAGCATCTCATGTCCTGCCGTCGCATCCACCATGAAATCTATATGTGGTAACGGGAAAGGATCCTTGGGGCATGCCTTGTTTAAATCGGTAAAATCGACACACACCCTCTACTTTCCATTCTTTTTAGAAACAACAACCACATTAGCTAACCATCGATGATACTTAACCTCTCGGATCATACCGGCCTTAAGAAGTTTTTCAACTTCTTCTTGTATGATCGCGTTCCTCTCAGGAGCGAATTTCCTTCGCTTCTGATGGACGGGTTTAATAGATAAATCAAAGCCGAGCTTGTGAGTAATTACCTCCTTAGAAATACCTGTCATGTCTAAATGTTTGAAGGAAAACGTAGACTTTCTTTATTTTAGGAAGGATACCATATCCTCCTCAATTTCGCTAGAGATACTGGATCCTAGGAACACTTTCACAGTTGGATCCTCGGGGTCCAAGGATACTTCCTTTAAGTCCTTCTCACGATCTTCTTGTACATCCCTAGGATGTTGTTGTGGTTACTATGCTATCGTTTGCTTGGCTGTCGGTTTCATTGATGAAGAATAATAGTTCTTGGCCTCCACCTGATCACCGTCTATCCTCACTACTCCCCAAGGAGTTGGGAGTTTAATGCATTGGTGGTTAGTAGAAGCCACCGCCTACATTCCATGTAACCAAGGCTTGCCTAAAATAACATTGCAACAAGAAAGGTAATCATAACACGGAATCTTTGGTAAGAATTTAACTCTTTGATATATATTGGGAGGTTAATGTCCCCCAATGTCTTTTTGGTTTCTCCACTAAAACCAACTAGCACTGATGTCATTGGGATGATCTTGGAGTCTGGTATGTTCATCTTCCAAAGAACATCATGTTGGATGATGTTGACCGAGCTCCCACCATCTACCAGGATTCTGTGTACATAATGGTTAGCAATAAATAAAGTAACAATCAAACCATCGTGATGAGGAACGTGGATGCTTGATTTATATTCTTCATCAAAGAAGATCCTTTTGTCAGTTGTCAGGGTGGTGGAGATAACCGGTCGTTCCCCGTTATCCAACTTGGTCTCTTTGGCTAACCTCTTAGCTGGTGAGAAAGAAGTTCCACATATGTCTGAGCCACCGGAAATGAAATTGATAACTTGAGCATCTGATGGGGGCGGAGTTGCTTTTTGAGGAGCCTCTCAGGATCCTGGATCCTTGACTTCTTTCTTCCCAACAGCTCTTTGATGTGGCCCTTGCTCGGGAGGAACCCAATCTCCCTCCTTAAACCGATGCAATCGTCTGTCGTGTGGCCAAAATCCTCATGGAAAGCACACCATTTGGACTTGTATATGAAGGTGGTTGACTTTTTGTTTTTTTGGGGCCACCTTGCATTCTCACCTAGATCCTTCGTGGCACAAATTAAACCATGAGTATCTACTAAGAAGCAGTATTCTGAGATGCTTGGTTAATCTTCATCATTGTCTCGTTCTTCAACCGCTCGGACGTTCTGATTGTTGAATTTGGAGTAGGGTTTCGAGTTGTTGTTCTTGAACGAAAACCCTTGCTTCTTGTCGGAGGATTCTTTCTTTATTTGATTCCCCAGACGATCCTGGGTCCTCTTGTCATCTTCCAACCATATGAATCTGAGTGCCCTGTTTCTGACTTCGTCTAAGGACCTGCAAGGAGTCATCACAAGATCATCATAAAAGGTGGAGCCCCTCTGAAGTCCCATCTTGAATGCTTCGACAGTAGTAGCCATGTCAAGATTAGGGATTTCTAGAGCTTCCCTGCCAAACCTTGTAGCAAAATCCCTAAGGGATTCATCACTAGGTTGGATAACTCGGTATAAATCACTAGTTAACTTCTCAATTTCCTACTACTAGAAAATTGACTGTTGAACAAGTCAACTAGGTGTGAGAAATAAGTAATTGAAAAGGGAGAAAGACATAGCAGACACTTTAATGCAGATCCTGTCAGTGTGGATCCGAAACCCTTGCATAAACAAGCTTCCTTAAGTCTTTCAGGATTAGGATTGATCTCCATCCTTTCCCTGTACTGAGCTACATGCTTTTCAGGATTAGTGGTCCCATCATAAGTTTTCATGCTGGGGTCTGGAATCGCTTTGGGATTTCAGCATCACAGATAGGTGGAGCAAATATGGATAACTTGTGGCTCCCTTCTGGTATCTTGGGAATCGGACGGACCATCCCCGGTACAATGGATATCATATCCTTCAGCTTTTGTAGTTCCTTAGCCATAGCTTGGTTGATACCTGCATCCTGCATGGAACCACAGTTAGCATCTAAGAATATAGAGTCATAAAAGTTACCTCTTTGTTGGGTGAAGGTTGGCATTCGAGAGGAGTGGTTGAGGTAAGAGGTGTCTGCTAGTGGGGTTGGTCCACCCGAAGCTATGGTCTGCATGGGGATTATATCTCCTTCATGGACCTCAGAGGATCATTGATGTTGAACCCCCAGAGGATCCTAGATCCTGGAAGAAGGATCCTTGATTGTGGATTAAGGATCCCAGTGGTTGGGAGTTGAAGGATCCTTGAGAACATGATCCGAACGATCCTGGTTGAAGAATCAATGGTCCTTGCTGAAAGGTTGAGGATCCCTGAGCTCACTGATCCATGGACCCCGGTTGAAGGATGGATGATCCTTGCTAAAATACTGGGGATCCTTGAGCTATCTGACCCATGGACCCCGATTGAAGGATGGATGATCCTTGCTGAAAAGTTGAGGATCCTTGAGCTGGCTGACCCATTGACCCCGGTTGAAGGATGGATGATCCTTGCGTATGTTGAGCCAAGGATCCTGGAGTAGTGAAATCCATCATCCTAGGCATTAGAGGAATTTGATCCTCTGCCGGCCTCTTAGTCCTCTTGAGGTATCCTCTTGGTTTGTTGTTCCATGTATGCTTTAACTTGCGAAAAACATAGATGAAACATCGCTGTTAGTATTAACCACCGGCGCTCCCGTGATTGGCGGAGGCATCAGTGGCAAAGTCCTGGATGAGAGAGGAACTAATGACGGCATGTTGATGAAGCAATAGGTTGACTGAGAGGCCATTGATAGTGATATGGGTATATATAAAAAAACGAAAGTTGATAGGAATGATATGGATTATAGCACCAATTGCCCCACGGTGGGCGCCAAATTGTGTTGGCTAAAAATCAGCTAAGGATAATGTATCCAAATCCGTAATTTGTATGAACGAAATAAGCTTGATCAACGTGATTTGTTGCAAGGAAAAACCCTTTGATCTTGTTTAGATCAAAGGAAAAAAACCCCGGGTGATGACAACTCGTCAATCACCAATTTATTAATCAAAAAAGGTTACAAGTGTTTGGAGATTGTGATCGATATTACAAAGTAAGCTAGTGTGTAGAGAGAGTTATTGATTCTGCTCTAGTGTGTGTGAGAGTACAAGTGTGTTTCTAATCGATCATATCTCGATGTTTATAAAGAAAATACATTTAACAACTTGTCCTAATTATCCGCCAGTATTCCACAACTCTTCCAACGTTCATTGACCGCGTGCTGGGAGCTTCCAGTAGCGAAATTTAAGGTAGACCAAGTCACAAAGTTGTTACTTCTGTTGAATATTAACCTACACACGTGAAACAATTGTTAATAATACCAACCTCTGAGGATCCTTGATCTTCGACATAATTCTGGAGCTCTTCAGGAGGATAACTGATCCAGACATATCTTCAAGGATAATATATCCTCAACAAAGAAAATATCAGTCCTAACATAAATAATTGTATATCTGAATTCTATGTTATAGATATTCTATATCAGAACATAGTTTTAAATTAAAATCATTATATATTTGAATTCTATATTGTTAGGGCATAGAATTTATACAGAGGATCCTCTATCCTTGATTAACTTATGGATCGATTATCCTTGTGATATGTTCCTCGTTGTGAAGGATCAAGTATCCTCGGTATTATCTGTTTACTAATGGTTGTATTTGAGTGGTGTAGTGTTTGATAGGTACACGGCTCTATGACTAAGTCCACCTCATATTTTGCTACTGAAGACTCCTAGCACGTGGTCAAAGGACGTTGAAGGGGTTAGTGGAAGAGTGGCACATTTGTAGGAGATTTAGTAAGCTTTTATTTTCTTTATAAACAAGATTATTGATCAGTTATAGGACAAATTACATGTTTATACTCGTTTATTGTGCAAGCTAGTAGAACACACACACTTAGCATTCTTGTAACACTGATCGTAATCTCCACCTTTGTAATCCGATTCTTTGTTTAATAAATTGGTGATAGACAATTGTCATCACCCAAGGTTTTTATGCCGACAATCCTTTAAAGATCAAGGGCTTTTCCTTGTATAAATCTTTGTGTTTGTGTTTGCAACCGAAATACAATCGTTACAATCAAGTTAACCACACCTAACTAATTTGGTTATTTTATCCTTCATCGATTTTTGACCAAAACAATTTGGAGCCCACCGTGGGGCAATTGGTGCTATAATCCAAAAAATACCTTATCAATTTTCAACCTTTTCTATCAATACCACCATCAATGGCCTCTTAACAATCTTCTGCTTCATCAACCATGCCCTCGTCCGTTTCTCACTCATAAAGGACCTTACCACCGATGCCTCCTCCGCTAGCAGCAGCTCCAAGGACCACCGCGGCTTGAAACAAGACACAAACCCTAGTATTCCGGAGCTCGAAAACCACTGCTACCACTTCGGTGGTGAGAGAACCTCAGATCTCAGATATAAGACCCAAAATACGATTAATAGTATCTAGTTCATTGATTACTCTTTATCGGTTATAGATTATACGTATAGATATAATATATATGATTAGTATTAATTGTAGTATGTGTATATATTATGTAATAGATTAATTGGTTGAAGGATTGATCGAGAGAACAATTCAGCAGAGGTTCAATACGTTAAATCAATTCTTAAATTAAACAGAGGATGAACCTCTATATATAGAAGATGGATTATGTTGGGACTTATATTTTAGACCGATGCATCGAATTAATTTGTGGGTGAAAAATATATTATTTTGGTCTCAACCAAGGGTGGATGGCTTGAAGACCAAGTCATGCTAGACTAGTATAAATAGATTTTTTTATTCATTTGTCTAGTATGAGTGACTGTATTGTGTATGTGTGAAAAATTAGGGTTTTATCCCTTTGAGAGAGTCTCCGCCTCCAGGATGAGCTTTCCTGGTGGCGGCTGATATTTCTTAATCGATTGTATGTATGAATGTATGTATGAGTGTTTCATCTTAATGAGAATCATTCGGCTAATATTTCATACTACCATTTCTATCTTTTGTGTTTTGATTACAATTTTTCATCCTACTTTATTGTTGATTGTTAATCAAATCAGGCTCTCTCCAATACACCTCATCCGTCCAGACATCTTTCAAGAGTGAATACTAGTGAGATTCGATCCTAACCCCAGATCCGAGCTCCACCACCGTTGTTTAATAATGATTTTTCACGCTTCCGCACCGGGGCTCAGACCTGTCAATTGGTATCAGAGCCTGGGTTACCGAATCGTTCAGACTAACCACTGAACAGATTCAGATTGCTCTTGAATTCACCATGGATGTTAAACGATGAAGTTCGTTGAAATTATTTTTGGGGGTTTTGAAATTATTTGATGATTCGGAGAAAAGTATATGGATTGATGTTTGGGTTGATGACTCGTTTGGAGATCCAACATCAATTTCATGTTTATTAGGTCAGAACGGTCCGGATCTGATGTAACAGTGTTATTTGGCTCGTTTTGGGGCAACACTGTTCATCTGATTATTTCTAGATCTGAAAAGGTTGATTATGATATGAAGATAGGCTTCTTTGATTTTGAGACAGCGTGGATGTTGCTATAATGATTATTTTCAGATTTACTTGTTTCCAGATCTGAAAAATTAGGGTTTATGTGTGCTCGTTGTTGTTTATGATATGTATTCTTCTCGAACTGTACATGATTGGTGGACAAAAATTGCCGATGGTACAAACTGGTATGAAGAATGTACAAGTCAGGAATGAACATGTACTAGAGGCAATATCATTATAGTTTGTTGTAGCAAATGCAAAGTGAACATTCAAGCAGGTTCTACAAGGGCAAATCAGTGTCTGATGACGCAGAAATGAAGTTTTGATGTCTCAAGCACACTATGACACTGATGCCTCCTCCATTGACTGGAGCACCGAGGGCTGCTGCTACTGTGAAAACAAGACGCAAATTCCAGTCTTCTAGAGCTCGAAAACTACCGCTGCCACTTCAGTAGTTAGTACAAAAAATGATGTTTCTAATATGTTTTCACAGGTTAAGCATACATGGAGCAACAGAACAAGACTAACCAGAGGATCCTTCGGGAGATAGAAGATCTCAAGAAGACTAAGATGCTAGCAGAGGATCCGACTCCTCTAATGCCTAGGATGCTGGATTTCACTACTCCAGGATCCTTGGCTCAACATGCGCAAGGATTATCTATCCTTCAACCGGGGTCCATGAGTCAATTAGCTCAAGGATCCTCAACTTTTCAGCAAGGATCACCCATCGTTCAACCGGGGTCCATGGGTCAATTAGCTCAAGGATCCTTAACTTCTCAGCAAGGATCATCCATCCTTCAACCGGGGTCCATGGGTTTGTTAGCTCAAGGATCCACAACTTTCCAACAAGGATCAATCATCCGTCAACCGGGGTCCTACGGGTCATATCTTCAAGGACCCCTCAATTCTCAACCATTGGGACCCTTTGTCCACAATCAAGGATCCTTCTTCCAGGATCAAGGATCCTCAGGGGTTCAACATCAACGATTCTCCGAGGTCCATGAAGGAGAGATATAATCCCTATGCAGACCACAGCTTCGGGTGGACCAACTCCGGTAGCAGACGCTTCTTACCTGAGCCACTCTTCTGGAATGCCGACCTTTACACAACAAAGAGGTAACACGTATAATCCTATATTCTTAAATGCTAACCATGGTTCCATGCAGGACGCAGGCAACAACCAAGCTATGGCTAAGGAACTGCAAAAACTCAAGGATATGATATCCAGCGTACCAGGGGTAATCCGTCCAATTCCTGAGATACCGAAGGGAAGCCACAAGTTATCCAGATTTACTCCACCAATTTGTGATGCGAAGATCCCAAAACTCTTTCAAACCCCCCAACATGAAGGTATACGACGGACCACTGATCCTGAGGTGCATGTAGCCCAATACAGGGAAATTATGGAAATTAATCCAATTCCTTAGAGGCTCAAGGAGGCTTGTCAATTAAAAGGTTTTGGAGCCACACTATCAAGATCTGCTTTGAAATAGCTGCTAAGTCTTCCTCCCTTTTCTGTTACTTCTTTCTCACACTTAGTTAACTTGTTCAACAGTCAAATTTCCTGTAGCAGGAAATTTGAGAGGTTAACTAGTGATTTATACCGCGTTATCCAACCCAGTGATGAATCCCTTAGGGATTTTGTTACAAGTTTTGGCAGGGAAGCTCTAAAAATCCCTAATCTTGACAAGACTACTGCTGTTGAAGCATTCAAGATGGAAATTCAGAAGGGCTCCCCCTTTTATGATAATCTTGTGATGACTCCTTGCAGGACTTTAGATAAAGTATGGAACATAGCACTGAGGTTCATACGGCTGAAGGATGACAAAAAGATCCAGGAACGGTTAGGGGCTCAAACGAAGCAAGAATCCCCTGACAAGAATAAAGGATCCTCATACAGAAACAACAATTCGAAGCCATACTCCAAATTCAACAATCAAAACGTTCGAGCTGTAGAAGAAGAAGAAGATGATGATGATGATGATGATGATGATGAGGATGATCCTAGCATTTCAGAATATTGCTTCTCCGTAGACACCCATGGCTTGATTTGTGCCATGAAGGATCTAGGGGAGAAGGCAAGGTGGCCCCAAAAGAACGGGAAGTCAACCACCTTCAGAGAAAAATCTGCCTTCCATAAGGATTTTGGCCACATGACGGACGTTTGCATCGGTTTGAGGAGGGAAATCGGACACCTCCTAAGCAAGGACCACTTTAATGAACTATTGGGAAGAAAGAAGTCCAGGATCCAGGATCCCGAAGAGGCTCCCCAAAAAGCAACTCCGCCCCCACCAGATACTCAAGTGATCAACTTCATTTCCGGTGGCTCAGACATATGTGGAACTTCTTTCTCAGTAGCTAAAAGGCTGGCCAAGGGGACCAACTTGGATAACGGGGAACGACCGGTTATATCCACCAACTTGATAACAGAAAAAAGGATCTTCTTTGATGAAGAAGATAAATCAAGCATCCAGGATCCTCATCATGACAGTTTGATTGTTACTTTGTTTATTTCTAACCATTATGTACGTAGGATCCTTGTCGATGGTAGAAGCTTGGTCAACACCATCCAACATGATGTCCTTCAAAAGATGAACATCCCAGATTCAGAAATCATCCCGAGGACGTCGGTGTTAGTCGGCTTCAATGGAGAGACCAAGAAGACATTAGGGGACATCAAACTCCCAATATACATCGAAGGGTTAAATTCTTACCAAAAATTTTGTGTAATAGATAACCTTTCTTGTTGCAATGTTATTTTAAGCAGGCCTTGGCTACATGGGATGAAGGCAGTGGCCTTTACTTACCATCAATGCATCAAACTACCAACTCCTTGGGGAGTAGTAAGGACTAAGGATATATGGTGACCAAGTCGAAGCCAAGAACTACTATTCTTCCTCAATGAAGCCAGCAGCTTAACAAACGATAGCATAGCAACCACAGCAACATCCTAGGGACGTGCTGGAAGCTCGTGAGAAGGACTTAAAGGAAGTATCCTTGGACCCAGAGGATCCAGATGTGAAAGTGTTCCTAGGATCCAGTATCCCTAGTGAGATCGAAGAGAATATAATATCCTTCCTAAAGCGAAGAAAATCCACGTTTGCCTTCAAACATTCAGACATGACAGGTATTTCTAAGGAGGTAATTATTCACAAGTTAGGCCTTGATTTATCTGTCAAACCTGTCCATCAGAAGCGAAGGAAATTCGCTCCTGAGAGGAACACGATCATACAAGAAGAAGTTGTAAAAATTCTTAAGGCCGGTATGATCAAAGAGGTTAAGTATCCTCGATGGTTAGCTAATGTGGTTGTTGTTTCTAAAAAGAATGGAAAGGGGAGGGTGTGTGTCGATTTTAATGATTTAAACAAGGCATGCCCCAAGGATCCTTTCCCATTACCACATATAGATTCCATGGTGGATGCTTCCTCTGGATTTCAACAAATTCAGATGGGACCATCTGACCAAGAGGATACAACCTTCATGACTCCCACCGGCATATATTGTTATATTGCTATGCCATTTGACTTGGAAATGCTGGGGCAACATATCAAAGATTAGTCAACATGATGTTCAAGGATCCGTTAGGCAAGACTATGGAGGTCTACATAGACGACATGGTGGTGAAGTCACAGAGGGCTGAGGATCACCTCAGAGATCTTGAAGAAGCATTCAATATTCTCGAACAGTATAACATGAAACTGAATCCGTCAAAATGCCATTTTGGTGTTAAGGCTGGAAAGTTTCTAGGATACATGGTGACTAAAAGAGGAATAGAAACAAGCCCCAAGAAAATTGAAGCCATCATCAACTTAAAATCCCCTGTGAATGCTAAGGATGTCCAGAGATTGACGGGAAGAATAGCTGCACTCAACATATTCATTTCCAGATCCTCCGAAAAGTGCAAAGATTTCTATGACATTCTTAGGAAAAACAAGAAGTTCGAGTGGACAGAGAAGCATGAAGCTGCACTTAAAGCCTTAAAGGATTACTTATCCTTAGCACCAGCTCTGATGAAGCCTGTGGATGGAGAATCCTTATACCTATACCTAGCTGTCTCAGGAAATGCTGTAAGTGTTGTCCTTGTGAAGGATCATGAAGGTGAACAACATCCCGTTTATTATGTAAGTAAAAGTCTTCTAGATGCAGAAGCCAGTTATTCTCATTTAGAAAAATTAATTCTTGCACTTATTATGGATTCTACTAAATTGAGACATTACTTTGAAACACATACTATTATTTTAAGAACTAATTATCCTGTTAAGAATGTGCTTAGAAAACAAGAATTGTCAGGAAGAATGGCCAAGTGGGCTGTGAAGCTGAGTGCATATGATATTCAGTATGAGCCTAGAACAGCCATCAAATCGCAAGCACTAGCAGACTTTGTGGCTGATTTCAGCAGTGATATGCAAAAAGAAGCTGATTTAGAGGTCCAACAATTAAAAGAAACCAAGGATCCTTGGATCCTCTTCACAGATGGAGCATCCAACATAAGAGGGACAGGAATAGGTATCCTACTAAAATCGCCACATGGGGACATATTACCCTAGTCTATAGCCTATGAATTCCAAGCAACGAACAACGAGACAAAGTATGAAGCTCTGATCGCAGGTTTGCAATTAGCTAAGTGCATAAGGATCAAGTATCGATCGCAGGTTTGCAATTAGCTAAGTGCATAAGGATCAAGTATCTTCAAGTATATATAGATTCATTGTGGATTGCTAACCACTTTAATGGCTCATATACTGTTAAAGGAGAAAAACTAATTAAATATCTAGATGTTGTGAAGGAATTAGCAAAATCCTTCGAATTGTTTAGCATTGTACAGGTACCAAGGGAAGAGAACGCTGGGACATATGCCTTGGCAAATTTAGCCCCATCTTTGAAGATTCCAGAAGACACGAAGATCCCAATCATTCACATACTCTCGCCAGCAATAGGAGAACAAGAAGTTGGAGAAATAACAACAGTCAAACAAATTGTACTTTGGGATCCATCATCCTCAAACAACCAAGGATCCTGGATCCTCCCAATCAAAAAATACATTCAAACTAGAGAGATTCCAGCCACGGAGAATCCTAAATCTTTCAAACTCAAGGTATCACAATACGTTTTATTATTTGACATGCTATACTGAAAATCTCTTGCATGTCCATACTTAAGATGTATAGAGGATCCTGAAATTCAAGAGGTGCTCAAAGACTTTCACGAAGGAGATTGTGGTAATCATACTGGAGGTAGAGCTCTGTTTTCTAGGATTCTAATAACAGGATACTTCTGGCCAACGATGAAGAGAGACGCCATGGAAGAAATGTGATGCTTGTCAAAGGCATGCAAATATTCTTCATCAACCAGCAGAACCTATTTATCCTAAACTTGATAACAGAAGTGTTGTACCCTACAACAAAACACTTAAGATATCAATGCCACGTAAATGTTGAATGGTGTAATCAAGGATCATCTATCAAATACCTTTTCAAGTGCATAAAAAATGACCTGATCGTGCTACTATGTATTTTGCTAATTGCGGGGATGGTCAAAATAAAGATGAAGAAAACATTGATGAGATCAAACAGTTCTATGACTGTCGATATCTATCGGCATGTGAGACTTCATGGCGTATTTTTGCATATGATGTCCATTATATGGTACCTGAGGTTATGAGACTACCATTCCATATAATAGGTAAACATTAGGTCGTTTATGGTTCTGAAGACGATATTGAAAATTTAAAGAAAAAACTTATAATGTTGCATCTTCAATGTTCGAATTATGGATGGAATGTAACAAAAACAATGAAGAAGCACGACAGTTAACATATACAGAATTCCCTACAAAATTCATCTAGCATCTAAGTCCACGTGGTTGGCAACGAAGAAAATAAAGTATTTTTATCGGTAGAATACATGCCGTTTCTCCTGCTCTTGGAGAAGCGTATTTCTTAAGAGTGCTTATAAACAGAGTTAAAGGTCTAAGAAGTTTTAAGAAATTTGTATTGTTAATGGTCAGATATACAATACTTTTAGAGATGCATGTTTTGCACTTGGTTTTCTTGATGATGACACTAAATATATTGAAGGAATTGATATGCAAGTGTTGCTAGTTCAGGAGAGTACCTATGATCATTATTTGCTACAATGTTGACTACTAATAGTCTCTCAAGACCTAAGCATGTATGGAACAGTACATGGAAGCTCATCTCGGAAGACATAATCTATAAACAATAATTAATTTCTAAAATCTCCAGGTATGTCTTTCATTAGTGGTATTGTTATGTATAAATACTTAATACAATATACAAGATTATAATTGCTAAAATATTTTACAGATTTAAATCTGATTGAAGATCAAATATAAAATCTTACTTTGATTGAAATCCAAAAAAAATCTACAACAAAACAATAATAGTTTAAGTAGGTACGCCACAATGTCTTTTCCTGATGAAGAATCTGTGTCTAGTGCCAGTAATAGACTAATTCTGGACGAGCAGTCGTACAATCAAGAAGTTGAAAGAAATGAATTCCAAAATCTTTTTGGCACAATACCTCTGAACACAAAGAAATCTTTGACATAATAACAAAAGTTGTTCACGATGGTTCAGGAGGGATGTTTTTTGTTTACAACTATGGTGGAACTGGGAAAACATATTTATGGAAGACATTAACTTCAGCAATATGAACGCAAGGTAATATTGTTTTGAATGTTGCATCAAGCGGGATTTCATCTTTACTGTTATCCGATGGAAGAACTGCTCACTCAAGATTTCATATTCCCATTAACCTAAATGAAGATTCTTCTTGCATAATAAAGCGTGGTTATGATGAAACCGATCTATTACAAAAAATAAAACTAATAATCTGATATGAAGCTCCAGTGACACACAAACATGCTTTTCAAGCTCTAGAAAGATCTTGTAAAGATGTTTTGCAATCTAATTTATTATTTGGAGGAAAGGTCGTGGTCTTTGGAGGCGAATTTAGACAAATCTTGTCAGTCGTTCAGAAAGGAAGCAGGAAACAAATAGTAAAAGCATCTCTATGTTCTTCATACTTTTGGCACCAATGTCGTATTCCTAGATTAACAACAAACCCTGATTAGCAATTGGTCAACAATCTGCTGATATCGAGAAAACAAAAAAAAATTGCACAATGGTTACTAGATATCGGAGAAGGAAAAGTTGGTGGACCTAACAATGGCAAAGCAAAGATAGAGATTCCGGATGATTTTCTTATAAAAACATGTGATGATCCTATTTCAAGCCTAATTCAGTTTGTTTATCCCAACATTTTGAATAACATTAAAGATACTGATTACTTCCGAATGAGGGTGTTACTTGCACCAACATATGAGAGCGTCAATAAATTACACGATCTTCTAATTGAGAGCTTTTCAGGAGAACTTGTTGAATATTTAAGCTCAGATTATCTAACAAATTCTGATTATATAGATGGTAATATAGATCCAACTCTATAACTGAGCTATTAAATGGATTAAAAATACCAGGACTACCAAACATCAGGTTATACTAAAAGTGGGAGTGTCAGTTATGCTTCTAAGGAATATTGAACAAAAGAAAGGGTTATGTAATGGCACTAGGCTTTAGGTTGTTTCCTTGGGTGCACGTTTAATTGAAGTCAAAATTCTTTATGAAATTAATGCTAGTGAAAGAATATCTAGTCCTAGAATCAATTTAACACCTTCCGACAAGAACATATCATTCAAATTCAAAAGACGAAAATATCCTTTGTTTGCTATGCTATGACTATTAACAAAAGCCAAGGACAGTCATTAAGAAGGGTGGTTTATATCTGAAGAATGATGTCTTCTCTCATTGACAACTATATGTTGCACTATAGAGTTATGAGAAAAGAAGGTTTGAAGATTCTTATTCAAGACAAACATGGAGAACAAACTAATAAGAAGACTAATGTTGTCTTCAAAGAGATATTTTCTTACCAAAACTAAATTTAAATTGGTTTTATTATTGTATATTTGTTCATGTTCATAATATATAACATTTAACTCCACAATGTCACTAACCTTTATGTGGTTTACAATACACTCAAAACAATATAAATAAATAGCATAAACAGCTTAAACTAACTTCAAATAACTTAATAAGTTTAATATTAAAATATTCACATGGCAAAATGTTAGAATTGTCTGTTACGTGATTTAACCAAAACGCAACCCTAAAAAACAACATATTCAGCTCTTAAATCTAGTCAGCATCTAGCAAAAGCAAAACCTGCCCACTTCACAACCTGTAAACAAAACAAACATATACACTAAAAAGCATAGTTCAAACTAATTGATTTTTACCAAAATTATGAAGAACATAACAAATTAATAAATTCAACTTGAACTAAATATTTATCAAACTTGAACTAAATGATTCACTTCAAATAGATATTTCTAACAACACCAACTATATTACAAAATTTAAAAACCAAACTGTTTCAATATCGTAAAACTTAGTATAATATAATAAATTTGTAAGGCCCCGGTCCCCGTGCCCTACTTTGGCGTTGGATTTACTTATAAACACAGTTCTAAATATCAGAGTTAATTAAAACTTTTCGCGGAATAAAAAAACATCAAACATTTTTTACAAAATCATAAGATTCTTGTTTAAAACATTATAATTGTCTTAAGATAAAACATCATAACTTTCATTCACTGGATGCTAGTCAACTCAGTCCATGCCATGTATCCCCCTCAAGCCAGCTCCTTCATCTTATTTGTCTACGTGCATACTAAAAGTCAGCTATGCTGAGTGAGTTACAGTTAATCAGGCAACATACAATATATTCATATATTACATACCTAACCTGCTTTACTTTCTTTCGTACATACATAAGTATATATCTTCATTCTTACTTTCATAATTTTATACATTCATTCTTTCATACTTTCATTCTGTCTTGTTTAAACTTACTAATAAATACATAACTATCTCTACGTTTTAAAGAGTCTTTAGCCCTATAACCTCTCAGATATTATAAGGTTCTGGTCCCTATCCTATAAAATATTATGAGGGTCTAGTCCCTATCCTCTAAGATATTGTCAGTCCCGATTATATCGCTCAATCACTATGTCATAACCCACACCTAAGGTGTCGACAAGAATGTTAACAACTTGCTAAATTAGGAAAGAACAATAGTTATGTTAATGGTGGAATCACTAACACACTAAATGTTGCTAACAAGACACAAATGTAACAAACACACACTGTAACTCAAAAGATTCCCATTGATATATAATAGGTCAAATACAAAAGGAAATCGATTAGGGTTTCAGAATGGAATGTTTTATCCGTACAAGATAATGACAACCATCACAAGGAATATCAGGTGGTGTCTGACTGTCAAAAGTTTTCTCTCAGCTGTCATGTCAAGGCATGCCCTAAATTATTCATTTTATAGGTCTGCCCTAACAGCTGTCATTCCATATCTAGAAACCCTAATCAATGATATATAATCATAAAACATATTATAAAAAGATTCTAAGTGTAAAACAGGTCTTCGGGTAAGCTTTGCAGCTTTTGTCTTCATCGAGCAGACATGGTAACCAAAGTGTGCTGGTAAACAGTTCTCCTGGTAAACTTTACTTAGAATATTTTCTTTGGAAAATATTCACCTAGCAGACTTCAATCCTCTTGACCATAGCAAACTTTGCTTGATATGGTCCTACGAACAAACTTGTTCTTTAGAAATCCCTTCAACTCTTTGTTAATTAATAACTTATTGAACAAACCAAATTGTGTTGGTAACATTGTAGACTTTGCTGGTAGCACTGTAGCTTGCTCGGAGTTGAACCTTGCTAGAATAGGTCCTTAAGATATTTCCTTATCAAGTTTCTTCAAGCATGTTGGGACCACTGTTTATTAATAATAAACCTTGCTAGATCTTCCAAAGTACTTGGTTTGCTTAGTTTAGCCAAGAGTTTGCTAGGAACAGTCCTTTCTTTGCTTGAAGAAAAAACTTGCTAGACAAAATGAACCTTGATCGGATTGACACTTAAGAGGACTTCAAGAAGATAACCTTGCCCGGAAGGAAAAATAGCTTGCTAGGGTAAGTAAAAGCATGCTCGGAGGCCTAAGTGTGCTCGGTATCCATACTTAGCCAATTTCAGAGAGGTTGAGAAGATTCCAGTATCATTTTAGTACTTTTCTCTTCCTAACAATCTCCCCTTATATTGGAACAACCTCAGTTGTACCAAAACATCTCTAAGGTTACATACACTTAGACAAAATACACATCAAATTTCAAAATGAAAATTACATATCATAGTTGAAAAGATTACAACTTATAATTCTGTCCAGTGGACATTACAAAGTAAACCAACGCTAGAAAAATAATCTTATATTCTTGAGCTTGAGGCTTCTTCTCTTCTGGCCAACTTTTACATTTCCAGCTCTTTCTTTAAAAAAGAATTGCTCCTGTTGATGAGGATGATTGACAGGCAGAGTCCACCTCACTATATCTCCCAAATCATCATGCAGGAATGTCAAATCTTCATCCTTTTTAATGATGCCCAAGTCAAGTCCATCAGAATTTCTAAGAGTGTAGGATTTATCTTTCTCTTTATAGTCAATACTTGCAATCCTCCCATTCTTCTGAACTTCATCGTTAGGCCTTGTCATCTGTCTCCTCATGTTGATACACACCATCATATTTGCCAGAGGGTCTTTGTTCTTCACTTTTGACATTTAGTCAATTTCAGCATACCTTATATCCCTCATCCTCTTTGTTCTTCTGTTCCTTTCATATTCAGAGAATTCCCTCTTCGTCTTTTTGTTCAACATGGGGAATCCTTTCCTGGCTTCATCCTTGAGATATTTTGATAATTCGTTTCACTGTCTTCTTGCATACCTATGTCTGTTATGATAATCATACTGGCCCATAGTTGCCATCTCAGCCAATTGCTCTCGTTTGAAATCTGCATAATCATCCTTGAATATGATTTCCTTCAATTATCCACTCTTCATAACCACCTTCATATAGAATCAAAAAAGAGCTTCCTGGGTAGGTCCACATCAGATGGTGGCCTTTGTTGTCTCCGGTGTGCAGCTCTGGTAGTAGGAATTGGGACACTTACAGCTGAGGGCCTAAAAGTAGTTGTCTTCTTAGGTTTAGTAGCCCTCACATCCCCAAATCTTTTCTCATACATTGCAGATACCATCTCCACTGGCATCATTATCAAATCAAGGAGATTTTCACCTCCTTCTCTGGATAGTCTGGTTATCATGCCCATAACATTCTTATCACCAAGTTGACCAGCAGGGGTAATTCTTTCTCCCCTTGGTCTATAGTCGAAATTTCTTGGATCTATCTGTTCAGCTTCTAATCTTTCCCATTCAGTTTTCTGTTCATAAAACATATGTTTCAATTGACCTTTACCCAGGTTATCAAACACACTTTCAGCCATCCCTTTACTCATCATCAAGCCTTTTAGGGTCTTGATTTTGTTCTCATTATCCCATGGCTCTAAGTGTTCAATCAGTTCCTGTTTCACATACCCAACATTAGGAACCTTAGATGCTTTCAAGGATTTAGCCTTATCTTGTTCATTTTTCTTCATTTCATCCTCTAGCCTGATCAGTTTTTCAACTTTGTTCAAATTTTCATTTCATCTCCTCTTCCCTGTGCATCCATCAATCTGTCAAACAGAATCACTCTCTCCTCTTCCCACTTCCTCCTTTCAGTCTTTTCTTTCTCAGCAAGTGTAATAACCCTTGACCTTTTGGTAGATTTGTCTGTTTCATCTTTACTTGAAAATTTTCTGAATTAAGCTTCAACTTACTCCTTTCTGAGACTATTAGCAACCTCAAAAGATACTCCATGATCAATCAATAATTTCACTTTTCCACCATATTTCTTGAATGATTTCTCAGTTTTTCCTTCTGATTTGTCTATTTTCTTAATCTCTCCAACTCTTCTTTCTCCCCAGTTTCAACAATAGTTAAGTATGCATTCTCAAGCTCATCAAACATCTTACTAAGGTCTCTGTCAGACAGTCCATGCAATCTCAAGTAGGTCCTATATTTCAAGGAATCCCTATTTCTCTTTTCCATTTTCTTTTTAATATTTCTCACTTCACCATCCAATGTCTCCTGCAACTCTTCATCAGTCGGTTGAGCTAGGGACTCAAACTTGTAACCATGTTTCATCAATCCTATAATTATAGGATGATTCCTCCTTTCTTCACTTACTTCATTTAACATTGTCTGTATATTCTCCCTGTTTTCACCAGTCATTGTCACATAAGAGAAGTCAACAGTGTTATCGGCTTCATCAGAAAAGTCATCCAGAGCTTCAATTCTTGGTTCATTGGCAAACTCATCTGCCATGACCACTTGTAAAGGAATAGCCTGAACAGGTATTTCATTTTCTTTGGGGCTTTCTACAAAAAATTCTGGCTTATCAGTCTTTTTAGCCTTTTTCTTTTCAGGTTCATCATCACTGTAATCTCTTCCATCATACCTACATCTTTTCGTATATTTCTTTCCAAACTTATTATCCAAATCATCTTTTGCCCATTTATTCTTCTCTTCTTCTGCCATCTTTTCTGCAAATTCAATCCATTTCTTTGATAGTTGTTTAATAATGGGCTAACCAGCATCATCAATTACCATCTGCTTGTTTCAGTCTACAGTAACATTATTAGCAGTGGTCGCATGTGGTTGGGCTTGTTTAAACTGGTACATGATAAGAGCTAAGTTATTGTCAACCTCTTCAAGTTGTTTTAATCTTGTCAGCCCCTCAATAACCTCTTGTTCAATCTCTCCTTCTTCATATAAAGTTTTTGCAATTTGAGCCTCCTCTATTAGAGTTCTTGTTGAATAAACTCCTCCTCATTCAAGGATCTAGCAATCCTCTCCCTCTCCATCATCTCATATTGAAATATCAGCATGCCTTTTGGCAGCCTGTTCTTCATTTTCATATTTTTCCAAAACATCATCAATTGATTTGTTTACTGTTTCCACTTGCTCTTCATTCTCAGCAATGGATTTTCCTTTTGCTCTCCTCCTCCTTTCTTCCTCAGATTCCCTCACCTGATCAGGTTCACTGGGAAATTTTTAATTTCGGCAATCAAGTCCAACATCTCCTCATCTTCATCATTAACCTTATTGTAAGTTTCATCAATAATATCTTCCTCAGTCAATACCACTTCCTCAGTATATCCTCCTTCCTCCATCACAACATCAGTATGTGGCTCTATACCAATAGCATCAGTTGTTATGGCTTCAGTCAATACAATTTCATATTCAGCCACATTTTTATCTTTTTCAGCATCCTTCTCCATCTCTTCATTCACATTCTTCTCAAACAAAGACTTTTCAACATCATAGTCTTGTTCTCCACTATCAGATTCATCTGCCTCATACCCATCATTATCAATTCTCCTTTCTCCACTGTTATCACCCTCATCATAACTTCCATACAAGTCACATAGATTCTTCAATATGTCTTCCTCCATAGCCTCATCTCTCACCACTTCAACACTCACAATACTGGAAACAGAAGGATTCTCCCCCTGTTTAGGTACAGCTGAGGTCTTCTCAATCTAATCCTCCATGGTTTGAATTCTGGACTTTGCATGTTCCAACAGTAATTTCAAATCTTTTATCAATTCCGCATTCCTCCATCTCAAATCAACGTTTTCCACCACTTGATCCAAATGTTGTTTGAATAAATGAGCACCAGGGGAAGGGGAACGAACGGGTTAGTGGGTTAGAGAATGGATCAAGTATACTGGTTTGAGGTTGGATGGGTTCATTGAGTGGGCTTGGCCTTTCAAAGATATTAGTGCTTGTGGAGGGTAGTGGATTTATGTTATGAGGTGATGGTAAGGATTTGTGGGTATGGATAATTTCAAAAGTTGGTTGGATGGGCTGGTCTAAGGTTTGGGATTAGGTTAAGGATTGGATTGGTGTGTTTGGAAGGTTAAGTAGGTGGGCTGGGACATGTTGTGGAATGTATGATTCATGAAAGGGTAGATCTTGGGGTGGGATAATTGGTCGGTTTTGGTTAAGGTTTTGGTCTTGGATTTGAGCTTGGATTTGGGTTTGTTTGGTGGGGATGGAAAGAAAGGTTCATTTTGTGGTGGTGGGGATTGTGTTTGGTGTTATGGTAGGGATTGGATGTGTTGTTGGGGTGGGCTAATGGGTGTGGCTGGTGGTGTAGATAAAGTTTGGTTTTGAATCCCCCCTGTGCTTGTGCATTAATAACCTCATCATCAGCCAAGTTTCCTTCAAGTCCTTCAACACCTCCATCATCACCTCCTGCACCTCCATCATCATAATCATCAACAACTTCATCTTCACTCTCATCCTCCTTAGAGGTCACATGTGGTGACTCTGGAACTGGCATTATAGCCTATTTATTGTTTATTAACCATGGTACAATACGGAACTCAGCCTCAGGATTGAAGCAGCTAGTGGAGCCAACTTAGCAATCATTTTGTACACGTTTGGATTTTGCAGTAGATGTGTAGTACCCATGGTTGGTAGATCCTGTTGCTCTCTATTAAAAATAATCTGGAGAAATCTGACTAAGAAGTTCTCCCTATTAGGTTTCCACAAATTTGAGACAAGTCCTTCAATGATCATTTTTGAAAAATTGAATGGCTGTCTAAAGATGACAACCACTGCTGCATTTGATAAGGTCCAAGAGCCCTTATGTGGTGCATATCCCTGAATAATATGATGTGTCAGAAACCTATAAAAGTTAGGGAACATTCCCTTCTTGAATTGGCCTTCGTGTACGTCACCCTGATTACCATTGTTTCCTGAAAGATGGTTAGCAAATGGTTTGTGGAGACATGGATTGGGTTTTCAGCAGCATCATTTAGTTGTAAGCTTGCCTGATATGTTGTTCAGTGATGACAATTTCCTGTCGAGTAAAAGTAGCCTCCAACCACCTTCCGCCGGCGTTATCATATAGCTGAGCAGAGTGCCAGAAATCCAAATGATGATTTCTATAAATCACAGGGCACTCGGTCAATGAAAACCGCATATTAGTTAATTGAAGCCATCTAATCATCAACGCCACATCTTCATTATCGGGAGTCACTTGGAGTAGAGCACACATGTTTTGCTTCTTCTCAAAAGGATATTTCGGTTCGTCCGCCATATCTGTACATACACAAACAAAAACAAATTCAAAGTAGAGGTTAGTCATAAAGTTCATAACTTTGAAGTGTTTTAGGTTATAGTTTAAAGAAGTAAAGAGAAAATGTCTTTAAGAACCTGTTCTTCGACAAATTAATACCCTGCATAAAAAACAGAGATGTCAGTTTAAACAGAAATTAAAGTGTTAATACACATAATCATCATCGAAAAACATTCAATTGAAGCTTACCGAGTCGGATTAAGTGGGCTGACAAATTAGGATAGGGAATTATCATAATGGTTAATATTCTGGAACGAGAGCAAGAGAAATAATGCTATAGTGTTTGGAGAGAGAAGTGAAGTGTGAGAATTTCACTAAGTCCCTCTTATATACCTTTTGAAAGTGGGTTTTAAATAACTTTTGTCTTTTTGTGAGAAAAAGTTGTCAAACAATTAAAATATCTGATTTAAAAATCTTCCCATTTAAAACCTTGCTCGATAAAGCATGTTTTGCAAACCTTGCTCGGAAAATCTCATTCACAAAGTTTGCTAGGTAGAAAGTATTTTACAAAGCTTGCTTGTTCCAGAATTGTTCAGATATTATAAAGTTAAATAAAAATAATCCTAAGTGAATACAATGAAGGAAGCTTACTCGAAATACAGGATTGCTCGAGAAATAAATCACAAGACAAATAATCAAGTAAAAATCATCAAATAGGCAACCTTGCTATGAATCAATAAAGAACCCAAAAATAATAACTTAGAAGTATTTCTAATTATCAACCATGCTCGAATATCTGAACGTCACAAATCTTACCCGAAATCTTTTAAAAGTTAACAAATATTCCTTCAAGTTCACTTACAATACAAAAGTGTACCCGAAAATACTTCAAGAGTGCAAAGTGTGCTAGAGAAGACTTATTTATCCTATGATATAAAAGTATGCCCTAAACACAAAGGGTACTCGAAATAGACATGTAAAGCGTAATCAGACATGTATCACATAATCATCAAGTTTGCTCGATAATATGTGAATAAGTCATTTGAGTACAAATAATCATCAAGCATGCTCGAATATCTTAAACATTCATTCAAAACCGCAAAGTTTGCTAGAATAGCTTAAAATATCAAAGCTTGCTAGTAATCACATATTCAATCATAGTCAAATGTAAAGCTTACTGAATGAGTCAAACATCCTATAAAACAAATAAGTTTGCTAGAATAGTTTACAAACATCAAAGATTGCTCGAATCAACATAACTAATCATAAAGCTTGCTAGAAGACCTAAAAATCCTAGAAAACACCTAAGTTTGCTAGAAAGTTCAAAATTCATTAAAGCTTGCTAGACTTGTCAAATTCAAACCTTTTCAGGGTCAAGATGCATCTCTTTTTGTCCTAAACCAAATTTCACAAAGATTTATCATTAAAATTCAATGTTTAAGAGAAAATGGTGCATCAAGAGATCAAATTTTAGTTATTTTTCCTTTCAATTCCTTTTAAAATATCTCAACATGGGATCATATTGGTTAAGTTGTCTCTCAATACTTCATTCTCAGCATTATTATGACATATCAGACATGCTAACAACAAGTCTAGACTTAGCATGATTTTCATTGCATATTGGTGATATGTATTAGATTCAATTAATTAGAAAAAATCAAAAATGGACAACACTGACTGTGCTATGATGCCTCATATCTCTTCTCAAAGCTTATTTGGGTTTCCCCAGATTACCCCAATTTGACTTCAACCCCCTGACATTTGGTCAAAATCTTTTATGACGGAACCTTTAAATGTTAATTTAAATTTTCCTTTTCAAAACTTCAAACATATGCGAGGTTGAACGTTGGACTTACAGGCCTTTCATTCGGAATGTTTAAAGGACTTATATTATTGCCTCCACCCCTATAGTTCTAGAACTAACCCTCATGTTTGCATTCTCGTAAAATTTGTGAACATCTCAACTTTTGATTGATAAAAATAAACGTTGTTCACATTTTTTTCTTTGTCATATATATAAAATGAATCATTTTGAAGACCAAATACCAAAGGGCTTGTGTATGACTGGGTAGTCACTTTTCTGCCTATCATCCGGAGAGATGTATCTTGAGACATGCAAACACAACAATGTATCTCCACATTAAGATCAACATTTGTCATTATGTTTATATCACCTCAGATTTTACACATAATGGAAAGCAACCAAACATGTTAATGACTGTACTAATTTTCTTTTAAGCCTATTAAATCCATAATATTAGCATAAATAACCAATGTACTATCCTTTTCCAATAAGGTTGGATCAATAATCACTTACAACTTTTTAAGCTTTCTTAAAGCTTGAACTAAATAATCTTATCATGTCTCAAACACCATACAATTTGCTCTGTTTTTGTCAAAAATGTTTTGAGTAAAAATTATCTTGAAAAACTTGTCATTTGAGCATACAATTTTGACATAAAAACCATACTTTGACACAAACATAAGTAACATAATCAAGAATAATAATAATATGAATGACATAATCAAAAATAAGCAAACTCACACAAATTATGCATAGCCTATCTTCTTCTAATCACATTATCATATTAGACTGTTCACATAATCAAAGTTCACACAATCAAAACATCATATAGGCACTCACAAAATAGATCATTACAAATCATATTCATATTAACTTATCCTGATGTCACACATCTTCAATGATTTTAAGTAACTTAAGCATTAGATAACATATATGTCACACAGATTATCATTTAAAACACAAATCAGTTAGACATGCAATCAAGCAATACTATCACTCTCAAGACCATTCAAAGATAATCAGTTAGCATAATGAGCACACATCATTAATAAGACCTCATCAGAGTGATCATACCCAAAGATTTCAAGAGAAAGTTGAATTTGGTTCTATCTAGTGGCTTGGTGAATAGGTCAGCCAAATTGTCACTAGTGTCAACTCTTTTCATTTCATTCAAACCTTTCTCACTACAATCTCTAATGAAATGATGATTGATTTCTATAACTATAAAAATCAAGGGAATGATGTCTAATGAAATGTGTTTGGTCTTTGAGTGTTGAATTGGATTCTTAACAATAAAAAGTGCAGCAGTATTATCAATGAAAATAGGGGTGTTCAAGAAACTCAAACCATAATCCAGCAATTGGTTCTGAATACAAAGAACTTATGCACAGCAGGCAGAGGCAGCAATATACTCAGCTTTAGCAGTTGAGATGGACACTGTACTTTGCTTTTTGCACTGCCAAGACACTAGCCTATCACCCAAAAATTGACATCCACCAGATGTTGACTTTCTACTCATGTTGCAGCCATCATAATCACTATCAGTATAAGCAATTAGATCAAATGAATGGTTCTTTGGGTACCAAATCCCCAGATCAGGTTTTCCTTTTAAGTATCTAAAGATCCTATTGACAACAGTCATGTGAGAGACCTTTGGAGATGATTGGAATCTTGCACATACACATACAGCAAACATAATATCTGGTCTAGAAGCAGTCAGATATATCAATGAACCAATTTATGCTCTATATCATGCTCATCTACAGGCTCCCCCTTTTCATCAGCAATCATCTTTTCATATGTGTCCATTGGAGTTGAAGTAGTCTTGAGATCTTGACACTTGAACTTGTTCAGAATGTCCTGCACATACTTTGACTAGCAAATGAATATACCATCCTTCTTTTGTTGAACTTGCTGACCCATAAAGAAATTCATTTCACCCATAGAGCTCATGCAGTATTTGGATTTCATGACCTCTTCAAATTCATGGCACATTTGTTCAATGGTAGATCCAAAGATGATGTCATCAACATAGACTTGTAAAAGGAGCAAATATTTTCCTCTTCTCTTGTAGAAGATGGTCTTGTCAATAGCTCCTCTTTGGAAACCATTAGCAAGCAGGTGGTTTGATAACTCATCATACCAAGCTCTTGGAGCTTGATGCAGTCCATACAAAGCTTTATTTAACTTATACACTCTGTTAGGATAATCAGGGTCCTCAAATCCTGGTGGTTGAGCCACATACACCTCCTCTTCTATTTTTCCATTCAGAAATGCAGATTTGACATCCAGTTGGAATACTCTTATGTTCTTTAAGGCAGCATAAGCTAAGAAAATTCTTATTGTTTCAAGTCTTCCAACTGGAGCAAAGACTTCCTCAAAGTCAATCCCTTCTTCTTGTAAGCATCCCAATGCAACAAGTCTTGATTTGTTCTTAATAACAATCCCTCTTTCATCCCTCTTGTTCCTGAAAACCCACTTGGTTCCAACAGCATACTTACCTCTTGGCTTATCTACAAGTTCCCACACTTGCAGATACCTAAATTGAGCGAACTCCTCATACATTTCTTCTACCCAACTATTGTATTTTAAAGCTTGAACAATGTTCTTGGGTTCAACTTGGGATAGAAAGCAAGAGTACAAACATATGTTTGCAGATTTAGATGAAGTTCTGGTTACTCTTTCATTGATGTCCCCGATGATATTTTCAGGTGGATGACTTCTTTCAACATAGAAAGTTTGCACAATATGATCAATAGACATATTAGAGTCAAGGTTTGTATCATTGAGATCAGGTTCATTAATGATCAAATCTGTTGTTGCATCATGAAATTCAGGAGCTTCTACATTTGTCTGTTGTGAAGTAGATGCAACATTATTTCTAATGTTCAAGTTTTGAAACAAAGTTTCAAATTTTGCTTCTCTGTTTGCTTGTTCTTGACTCTGCTCTTGCTGGTTGCTGGGATCTTCCTCATTCAATGCATGAACATCTTGAACTTCTTGATTGTCTTGAATAACATGTTCTTGATCTTTATCTTGAACTTGTTCACTTTCAGCATTTGAAGGATTCTTAATGAATCTATATTCAGGTCTTTTGCCAGCAACCTTGGACCACAATTTGTCCAAATCAATTTTCTTTGTAGATTCTTCCATATGAACACTTGTCTTGTAAATAGTTTCATCAAAGTCTTCAGGATAAATCTTGAAAGACTTGATTAATTTCTGAAGGTCAAATAACCAAGATGCTCCATCCACAGTACTAAACTGATTTTCATTGAATATCACATCAAAAGACTCAATCACACTCAAATGATCTTTAACATAGACTCTATAAGATTTTGAATGTGTTGAATATCCAACAAAGAAACAATCCAAGGATTTTGATTGAAACTTGTTGAGATAGTCCTTGGTATTCAAAAGTGAACATTTGCAACCAAATGGTTTGAGAAACTTGATTTAAGGCTTTCTTTTAAACTAGATTTCATAAGGAGTCTTGTCTTGGCTCTTGTTGAGAAGTACCCTGTTCTGAACATAGCATGTTGTATTGATGGCTTCTGCCCAAAAAGTAACTAGTAGAAAAGCATCTGCTAACATGGTCCTTGCAGCTTCAATAAATATTCTATTTCTTCTCTCTACAACCCCATTTTGTTCAAGAGTTCTAGGGGCACTAAATTGCTGTAATATTCCTTACAAATTGCAAAACTCATCCATGACCCCATTTTTGAACTCAGTTCCATTGTCACTTCTCATAACTTTCACCTTAACATCCAACTGATTCTCAATCCTTGTCACATAATTTTTGATAAGTTCAGCAGCCTCATCTTTGGTATTCAAGAAATATACCCATGTGTCTCTTGAAAAGTCATCAATTATAACTAAGAAATACATCTTCTTTTCAATACTAAAAACACTCACATGACCAAAGAGATCCATGTGAAGTAATTCTAGTATATTGTCAATAGAACTCACAAGTTTTGCTTTGTGAGAGGACTTTTGCTGCTTACCCTTTTTACATGAAATGCATTTGTCATCTAGCTTGAACTCCCTTGTAGGTAGCCCAATTACATGCTCACCCTTAACAAGTTTTTCATGTTCTTTAGATTGATTTGACAAATCTTTTTGTGCCACAATTTGGTTTCATTTTCAGTGGCTTTTGATATAAAATAAGTTCCACCCCTAGAAACTGCATCATTAATCTTCAACTCATAGAGGTTGTCATTCCTAGGAGCCATCATCATAATCATATCTGGAGGAATCACAAATTCAGCTTTGATGATGAAACAATGAGATTCATCAAATCCAACCTTATAACCCTTATCACACATTTGAGAGATGCTTGAAAGGTTATATTGTAATCCTTCCACATATAATAAATTATCAAATGACACTTTTCCATTAGTCATAATTCCTTTGCCCATAATCTTTCCTCCATTTTCATCACTTCCAAATGCAACAGGCGCTTTAAATTTATCTTCAGAGTTCACATGAGACCTCTTGTCACATGTCGTGTGCCTGGAACATACACAGTACATATACCATACATCATTTACTGGTGTGGACTGTTCCTACACAAATCAAATAAAATTGATTAGTTAGATGATGAAGTACAAGCATCATCAGCTTGAAAATCATCAGTAACAATGACAGTTGCTGCATTGGAATTGGGAATGGGTTTAGGATCCTCATATACAACTTCACAAGAGTCAGATTCTTATGATTCATATCCAAAATTATTTGATCTTTGAACATATGGAATGATTCTCTTGCACTCCTCAACCACATAATCTCTTTCAATTGTTTCAATAGTCACATATGTCTCCTTTGACACTTGAATCTCACTCCTTGGTTTCCAAAGAAAACCATGGGGTTCAAATCCATGTTTCAACAAAAAATTTTCATCACCATTGAGCACTCTTGACTTCTTTCTTGAGAACACAGCCTTCTTACTTTTCTTTCCTTCTCCTAGTGACTTCTCATATTCATCATACTTTAATGATTTCGAGTCATTGTTGGGAACAATCCTTGTTGGTTGTGTATTCTTTTTCATCATAAGTTCAGGTTTGATGTGAGTATTGTTCCTTCTCACTTGGTGAACTACATTCTTCTTTACCTTTTCATCAACTTTTGAGTTGTCACCTTTTTCTACCTCTTCTTCACACCTCTTCCCTTTTCCCAAATACTCATCATATTTCATTTTGTAGAAACTAAAATCTTGACCAAACTTTGTTTCATTTGGGACATTGATTGGTTTAAATGTAAACATTTCATGACAAGAATCAGTGTGATGACCATACTCATCACAATGTTCACACCAAACTTTGCCCTTGAAGTTCTCACTTCACTTCCCTTTCTTAAATCTTTCACTCGGTCTTGGGGGTTCAATGCCAATTGTTTCCTGAGTTTTGAGACCATTAAAGTCAATAGAGAATGACACAAATTCTTCAGTCTTAATGTCTTGCCTTTCAACTTTTAACTTCACAAAGTTATTTTATCCATCTTGATAGGTACATCATCCATATTTCCTTTGTACCTTAACTGACTCCTCTCATATTCTTCTATTGTCTCAACTTCTCCTATATCAAATAATTCTTGAGTTGAGAAAATTGGGTACACAGGAATGAATTGATCACTTGTAAAGGTTTTCCTTAGTCTTCTTTTTGTTATTGATCTTTATCTTCTTCAAAATTTCTTTGCTTGGTGGCTTCACAGCATAATAAGTCACCTTTGACATCTTCGATCCTTCACATATGTCAAATGACACATGCTCCCTTCTCATATGTTCATGATGTCTTCTCCTTTTGGGTGTAATTTTTGGTAACAATGGAATCTTGCTTGGTGGATTTGAATTGCCACTTTCAACTGAGATTTGATCACTTGAATCACTCAAGTCATCTCTGTCCAAGCAACCCTCATCAAAGTCATCCTCCGAGACTTGAATACCAACAGAAGTTTCATTAATCTTCTTTTCTTTCTACACAAACTCATCTTCTTCACTTACTTCTACCGTTTTGAAATTTTCAAGAAATTCTTCTTTATCTTTGGAAACATTTCTAAACTGGTTGAGATATGCATTTCTCTTTTCTTTGTCAACCTTCAATGAGTAGTTATTGTTGAAAGGTGGAGGAACTTCCTTGTATTTGTCTTCTTCTTTGACTCTGTTCAGTTCTCCACAGATGTTTCTAGTTGAAACAAGATTCTTTAAGAAATCATTTTCAACTTGAATAGTGGTATTCTTCACCTTTTCTTCAATAACCATCTGTTTTAACCCATCAATTTCAGTCACATATCTTGACTGTTTTCTATAACTGTCCATGCAATCTTATTCAAGAATTTTGATTATTTCTTCATAAGTCACATCACTGGCCTCATACACATTGATAATACTTTGCTTCTTGAAACAATCACTCTCAGGCTTACCAACTGTCACTCTTAATGAATCAATCATTTCAAGTAATTCAAGTTTTGAGTTTGAATGTACCTGAGATGTGGATGATTCAGGTTCGTTGTTGATTTTGTCCATAAATGCGACATTTGATTTTTCAAACTCATTTGCATGATCACTCCAATCAAAGTGTCCTTCTTGTTGTTGATCAGTCACTGCCACATTGCCTTGATTTCTTGGAGGATTGTTGACATTGTTTCTGTTGTTGTTTGTGAGAGCTTGAGGAGGGTTTTAATTGTTGTTTGTTTGATAGTTTTTATTTTCTGGGACAACTGGATGGTTGTTCTGTGGTTGCTGGTAATTGTTGTTGAAGTTGGGGTTATTGTTGAAATTGCTGTTGTAGTTTCTTGGCTAGCCTTGCAGATATTGATACTGATTTCTTGGTTGTACAAATTGATTGTTTTGTAAGTTTCTTGGTTGGTTACACTCCCTTGCAAAATGTCCTGGTTGTTCATAGTTGTAACAAATTGCTTTTAACTTGTCAATAGTTATTCTTTCGTTTGGACCAGATACAAGGGACCTTCCTGTCATATTAAACAACCTTTTGCCTTTTAGTGCCAACATAGGTGCCTGCCACTTCAAGTCCATGTCCTCCAAATCATCAGCATCAACTTGCTCAAGATCATCTTGAACAACACTGGTATGTATCATGTTCTTGGCAACAAAAGCATTATATGAGTTTGTGAACATAGAAAACAAAGCTTGATATTCACTACTCTATCCAACATTACCACCAACATAGGGTGTGTGCCCATTGGCCATTGAGGCTGAATCATTGTCATCAATCAGCTGGACATTGAACCTAGATTATCTACTTTGATTGCTTGAGTTTCCAGCAACAAAGCCTCTTGGAGTGTCACCACCATGTTCACTAGGTTCTTCAGTAATTGGAATCTGTTGTTGGTTCTTTACAGATAAGCTTCCCATAGGAGCAATAAGTGCATTGGACACTTGAAAGCAGGGCTTATCTTCCTTGATCATCTCATTTTCAATCATTTCAATCTCAGCAGCTTGAAGCAAACAAATCACATCATCCTACCTTAATTGCTAAAAGTTTGGTTTCTGCCTTATGAACTTGCTGGCAGCATACCATTCTTTAGAAAAAGATGAGCAACTTAGTATTCAGATCAGAATCAGTCACAACATAATCAGTTGTCCTGATTTCATTTAAAATAGTCAAGAATCTTTCCAGGACAAACTTCAGTCTTTCACCATCTTTATACTTGAATCGGTAAAGTTGTTGCTTCAGCCTTTCTTTCTTGATGTTCTTCACTTCAGTATTTCCTTCAAACATCTCTAGCAGGGTATCATACATGGCTTTGGCTGTTGGGTGGTGAGCAACCTTTGTCAAAATTTCCTAAGATAGTCCCAACTTTAGCATGGCTAAAGCTCTGTCATCAACCTTCTTTATTCTACATCGTTGTAACATATGGTCCATTCTTGATTGAGGTCCACATTTCCACATCGTTGTAACATATGGCTGCTTCGAAAATATTGTTCTCTGGTCTGTACAATCTAGGAATTTTGTTAGTAGACACCTCTTGCTCATCGTATCCAGACATCTTTTTGTTGTTTTGTAAAATATTTTGAACAATCAAACAAAAACTCAAATAAACGGTGAAAATACTCAGATATGTGGATAAAATCCTCATATCTAATATATCTGGACAGATTTGACAAGATAATAACAAAGAAATGAAGATCTAGTACAGAAATCACTTTTAAACCTCAACCAGATTGTAAATCTGAGAAATGAAAAACAGAACAGCTGACATCACAAATCAATGAAACAGTGGTCAGATGACGTCACTCATCATCTTCAGGTCAGCAATAATCAACTTTAATCAGCAACAGTTCTTCACCCAAATAGCAAAACAATATCTGATACCACTTGTCGGTCCCGATTATGTCGCTCAATCACTATGTCGTAGCCCACACCTAAGGTGTCGACAAGAAGGTTAACGACTTGCTAAATTAGGAAAGAACAATATTTATGTTAATGGCGGAATCACTAACACACTAAATGTTCCTAACCAGACACAAATGTAAAAAACACATACCGTAACTCAAAAGATTTCCATTAATATATAATAGGTCAAATACAAAAGGAAATCGATTAATGTTTCAGAATGGAATGTTTTGTCCGTAAAAGATAATGACAGTCGTCACAAGGAATATCAGGTGGTGTCTGACTGTAAAAAGTTTTCTCTCAGCTGTCGTGTCAAAGCATGCCCTAAATTATTCCTTTTATAGGTCTGCCCTAACAGCTGTCATTCCATATCTGGAAACCCTAATAAATGATACATTATCATAAAACATATTATAAAAAGATTCTAAGTGTAAAACAGGTCTTCGGGTAAGCTTTGCAGCTTTTATCTTCATCAAGCAGACCTGGTAACCAAAGTGTGCTGGTAAACAGTTCTCCGGGTAAACTTTACTTAGAATATTTTCCTTAGAAAATATTCACCTAGCAGACTTAGAAAATATTCACCTAGCAGACTTCAATCCTCTTGACCATAGAAAACTTTGCTCGATATGGTCCTACGAGCAAACTTGTTCTTTAGAAATCCCTTCAACTCTTTGTTAATTAATAACTTATTGAACAAACTAAAGTATGCTGGTAACACTGTAGACTGTGCTGGTAGCACTGTAGCTTGCTCAGAGTTGAACCTTGCTAGAATAAGTCCTTAACATATTTCCTTATCAACTTTCTTCAAGCATGCTGGGACCATTTTTTATTAATAATAAACCTTGCTAGATCTTCCAAAGTACTTGGTTTCTTTAGCTTGGTTTAGCCAAGAGTTTGCTAGGAAACAGACCTTGCTTGGCTTGAAGAACAAACTTGCTAGATAAAGTGAACCTTGCTCGGATTGACACTTAAGAGGATTTCAAGAAGATAACCTTGCCTGGAAGGTAAAATACCTTGCTAGGTTAAGTAAAAGCATGCTCGGAGACCTAAGTGTGCTTGTTATCCATACTTAGCCAGTTTCAGAGAGGTTGAAAAGATTCCAATCTCCTTTTAGTATATTTTTCTTCCCAGCAGATATTAAGAGGGTCTGGTCTGTATCCACTCAGATATTATGAGGGTATGGTTGTCACACCCTCAAAATCCACTAACGAAGTTTTACCGTCAGAGGGTGTGAACTAACAGGATCGGAATCATTAGTTATAATCAAACCATAAAAACGTTTAAATGAAAATAAGTGCGGAAGCGTAAAAACTAAAAGACAAAAGTTACGTCACGCAGGACGACTTAAAAACCCAAGTAATAATAGTTAAAAACATGTTTGCATATCAGAATGTTCAAAAACCATGCATGATCCTATACCACGCGCCCGCCTCGGCTACCTGAGAATAACATACTAAAAGTGTCAACACGAGGTTGGTGAGTTCACAAGTTTATATAAAATAAAGCGTTTAGCGTTTTGCGTTCAGCGTTCTGCTTTCAGCGTTTTGCGTTCAGCGTTTTGCGTTACCAGATAGTGTTAAATCAATTATATATCGATAGGTAGCTAGCCTATACAACAAGTATTACTAAGTGTTCGACACCGAAGCTGACTGTTTATCAAGTGCCTTGCCACCAGGTCATCCAGACCATGGTATGTGTTAGCCAAAATTACACCCACTCGACCTCCAGTCAAGTTTAGCGTTGGGTGGGGTTTGTCAAACCCAGTAGTACTATTCAACAGTGACTCGCTATTATCCAAATATTAACCGGTTCGATGTGTAGGACTTCAATTGTTTCGTTTGCCACTTAGCCTTTACAAGTGATATATAATTTACTAACAAAATCTTAAATGCGTTTTTCGGAGTGTGTTATCTCCTCCAAGTGAAAAGCGTTTAAAACAGTTTAAAGGGGTAAGTGAAACTCACTGTTTGCGAAGAATTCCCAAAATAAATCACCAAGTGATGCGCGTCACAGAAAACTCTCTCTAGCGTTCTAAAACAACAAGGAGATTTTCTAAGTATCGGAACTAATATCGAGTCTCTAGACCCGGCACATAATTCCTAAGCACAAGATACGTTTCGTGTTTGTTTGTGAATCGTGTGTGACTTAACAAGTACATTTGTGATACGATACATGTGTGAACAATTATTTACGTGTCATGTATTAATAATGTACATCACTAGCAATTATTCCCCGCAGGGGCAATTTGGTCAAAACACCACAACCATTTAGCAAGTATTCCCCGCAGGGGCAATTTGGTCAAAACATAACAATTAACTAGCAATTATCATGTTTCATGCATTTTCACAAAATTCAGCAGCTAGTTTCACCGAGACAGAAATTCTTCTTGAAAGATTGTACTATTCCACCGATCATAGCATCTCAATTAATTTACCAAAAATCATCAAAAAAGCATGTATGTGTTAGATTTCCAGAACATATTTTGTGTATTTTTATTCCATATATATTTTTCACAATGATCAATTTACCACAGCAAACTCATAACAGTCAAATTTATGCGCAACAGAATTTTATTTGAAATTCCCGTTAAATGAAAAATCCAACAAATGCAAGACCAATTGGGTTAGGTTCTTAACTCAACAAGTTAACTCTCAGAAGTGGAACCAACCCATTTGATCTTGTAGTTTATGAGATATAATATTTACAAAACAACCTAACAGCAGGTCTCACAACTCAGATTTACACAACGTTTTTGTAAAATCATAAAAGTTAACTTTTACACGTTCAAAAATTGCAAATTTATATTCTTTAGAAACTAGACTCAACCTAGTTTACTGTAGTATCAATTATCTCGACCAATTTTTATATTCACACCACGTTACAGTCAATTGAACATCAATAACACAATCTGTCCAGAAACTGTTTGCATCCAAACTCAACATATTAACTATCTATGGACCATAATTCATTCATATGACATTCTAGACACCATAATCACTATCCAGGCACATCAATTACACATCACATACATGATTAGGGTTTTGCTTGAACTAAAATCAAAGAAACAAACGATTAACATGCAATAACATCAATACTAGTTATCAATTCAACAATCAATACATCTTTCAATCATCATCTAATCAAAACAAGTCATATGAACATCATATATATAATTTCCAGATTCTTGGGTTTATAATTATACCTTCAAAGGCACAAAAATAAGCAAGAGGAAGGTAGAAGATGACTAGAATCGGATGTAGGATGCTTCAATTGTGAAAAACAAGATCAAAAATCAAGAGATATGTGTGTGTATGTGAGCCGATTGTGAGGAGAACAAGGGGGGGGGGGGCTGCCGTCAATTGTGAGGGAGAGGAGAGAAAGAGATTAGGGTTCTAAGTTAATATTAATAATAACAAGATGTTACACTTTAGTCCCTCAACTTTTAATTGTTACTTTTCTAGCTTAATTAACTAGTTCTTGTTTCTTGTCTAGCATCACACATAATATAATCAAGTAACACATATGTCTAACACATAATTATCACATAATTATTGTTTTGACGTTTTTCGTTTATTCACCAATTGTTTGCGTCAACTCGTTTGCGTTTCGGTGCAATTCCCGAAAGACTACACATGTAGTAAGTGTCAAGCGTCATTTAAACCCTAGTTTAAATGTAATGAGGTGTGCGTTATAGATTCAGTAATCTTTAGGTTTGAATTGACGGAGTTGAGTTAACGGAGTTAACCTGAAATTGACGATTGTCACAATGGTCCCTACCTTCCATACAACCATACAACCATACATTCCTTTCCATATAACCATACATACTTTTCCATACATACATTAGATATCTATATATATTTATACATATAATCATAAACATCTACATATATACTCCTAACCTTTTTCTACATTCATTCATCATTTCAATATCATTCATATATCTTTCATAACACATTCATATAGCATATACTTACCACTTAAGGTAAGTGTTTTATTAACTATCACATAATAGTATACACACAGCTCCGAAAAACATAAAAGAGAAAGGGGCTAGAAACTCACATGTGTCTAGTGCTTCTTAGAGTTAATTGTAATGCCCCTCCTTAGCTGTGCACGTCTAATTGTGTAATAATTATAAGTATAAATTAACTACCTCTAACTATGTCATCTAATAGAATCATCATTCTAATCGAATCACCATTCTAGTCGAATCACAATTCTATTCGAATCAATGTTCTAATCGAATGACAGTTCTAATCGAATGACAGTTCTAATTGAATGACCATTCGATTTGATTACTTTGTCAATTCGATTCGATTACTTTTCAATTTGATTTGATTACTCTTCAATTACATTCTAACATGTTTTTCATATATTTTCTTCCTAATCAAATCTTTTCATCCCGTTATGCCCGTTTTAAGGATAAAACGAGTTATGAGCCATAACAAGTTCGTTTTCGTACTTTAACTTGGTCCAAACGTCACCCATATTACCCGTTTCATTCCATACAACTTGTTTACGTTCAAGTTTACACTTTTCTCACATAATAAGGTCCGATTTACTATCCTACCAAGTTTCATTTAAACCAACTTCTTTTACCCATCCTTTTCACGAACCAAACACTACTCGTTTTACCCGAAACGAAACTACTAACCCGTTTACTAACAAGCTCCTTACTTTATTAATAATCGTCGCCCGTTCTATCATCCTACCAATTTTCATGTAAATACGTACACGAAAAGTAAACCTTTTTAACAAAAACGTACCTTTGATGTTTATGTTTGAAATCACTCAAATAGACCAAAACCATATCAAACGAACTCGGATTTGAGTGATTCAAGCAGCCACGGAACCGTCTCGCCGCGATCTACAAACCCATCAGTTCCCTGTCACTGGAAAATGCTGCTACCATTGCTGGAGAAGCTGAACAGTCGCTGAAATCTTCATTTTTAAGCTATTACGGCCTTGCTAATAAAAACCGGACTTCCCGACCTCTGATCGAAGATCTGATCGGTGGAAATCTTCATTTATATGCCTTGAACACTTAGTTAAATTTAAGACCAATCCGATGGTTAGATCTCCGGGAATCGTCGTGTCTTTGTGGGTGGTTTTCTCAAAAACGGGAATTTGGTAAATGAGGAGTTTGGAGGCTAGGATGGGTATGAATGAGATGGTGGCTACATTTATAGTAAAAGTGTAGGGGTTCATGTTTAACTTTTCATCTTATGACACTTATTCGCCTCATACTTTAGATAATTACATTTATCTTCTATATTTCATTTAAACCCTGATTCATTTAAATATTAAACGAAATTTGGGATTTTACAAGTCTGCCCACCTTATTAGAGGTTTCATCCTCAATACCTGCTTAGTCCTTGTAAAAGAAATACTTCTTGTGTTCCCATCCTTTCTTGAACCCACTTAGCTTCCTATCTTACCGGTTTATCCTTTTGTCTCACAATCATCGAGTGATGTTCATTAGTTTTAGCTGTCTTAGGTAGCTTGTCCATGAAGTCCTCGATTATACGCTTCCTTATATAGACTTAGAAAGTCCCCATCATTTCCTTATGCATGATTTTCTTTTTTTTCCTTCAAATAGAAACATTACACTTACCGCCACAACGCTTAGCACCGAATGACCCCTTTTATCCAATTAAAACTTTTAGCAAATATACTGATTTGTATTATGTTCAAAACATAAGGAAACCTTTCCATTTTCTCCTTAAGAATTATTTCTTGAAATCCTTTTGTCTATTCCATAAAATAGAACGCTTCTCGCAATTCTTGAGCACATCCATTGCATAACTTGTCATATAACTCCTTAACTCACCATTTACACCTTCTTACATTCACAGCTCTGTATCAACACGTAGGGTTCATGAGTTATAGTTGTCGAAGGTAGCTTTATCATGAAGTCCATGCTGATACATCTTCCTCTTCTTGGCTACTCAAACCTCGTCATATTCTGTGAATCAACTGTTGGTTGTAGTTTCTGTCACACCCCAACCTACAGCGGAACATGTCGGGGTGCGACAATATTGCATCATAGCTCAGAAGTCACTAATTAAAATACGCGTGTCAATATCTAAGTTATTAATTCATATATCAAATTTCAAAAGCACAAACATTGTATCAAAAATACCGTTACAAATAAATATTCAAATCATAAATAACTTAAAATAAATGTGTTCTTCATTCATCAAAGCAACCTAATGTATCATCTAAACTCCAATATTTGATTCATCCAATAAAGCTACCTGCGTCATGCGTGAAAATATATATTTTGTCAACAAAAAGTTGAGCAAGTAAACCACAGTTTTGAAATACATATAATACTAAAATGACAATTCCATGCAATAATTGTAATTTACTACAACTAGTAAACAATAATGAAAAGTTGTCTTTTCAACCGAATCGCATTGATAACGGTTTACTCCGACGATGTATCATCATACTAATGAGGATGAGGTATCAACCAACATAAAATAAACACAGTCATATTCGAACGTAACAACTAATCGAGCAATAAGTTGATATTGAACGCATAACGCCCCCGAAATTGTAAAGCGGTAAAATGGGGGAGGTGTATTTATTTACCTTTAATGAGTGGACTTGTGAGGATGAGATAAAAGAAAAGTTCGTATAGAAGCGGTCAAACTCCTCGAGATGCGTAAACAAGGATTCCTAGTTGTTAAATATGATAATTGATTAATTGTGACTGAAGTATTAACAAGGCTTATAATGAATTTGGGTTCTAATGGGTTTTAAGTCAAGGTTTGATAAATATACAATTAGATTATTTATCAAAGTTATTATTATTAATATTACTATTGTTATTATAAGCGAGTAAAAGATTTTATTATAGTATTTGTTTTCATATAAATGACCGTTTATAAAGGATTTTACGTTAAAAAAATGACCATAAAAATGGATATATATAAGAAATTATTAATAAATAAATAAACTTTTTATTTGTTAGATAAAAATCATTATTTTGTTGATAAGTAAATAAATAAATAGGGTGTAATATACATACATATATATATATATATACACAACGGAAAGTTAAAATAAATTTGGTTTGTTAAGCGACTTGGAAAAATAATACGTTTATCGTGTGTTTTTATATGTATTTGTGTATATAAACTTGTATATATAAACGAAAAGTGTAAACAATAAGGTTTGGTATTGTTAAAAATTGTATTAGTTAGTTGTTCTTAATATTAACTAGTCTAAATATACAAGAAAAATAATTTTAAAAAAAATAAAAATAAAAATCGCGTCCAGGGCGCCTGGCCGGTTCTAAAGGTTTAAACAAACATGCACCAGCCATTGGGCTGGTGCTATAACTTGTGAAAGGAACAGTCTCAATACAGACAGCCGAAGAACACCCAAAATCAATATGAAACCTAAATTTGGGTCCGTTTAATTCGTTTATAGTTGATTCAAGAAATGTTTGGGTCCATTTATTGATTAAAAAACGAGTATAAAGAAATCTTTAATTACCGTAATTGATGATGAATTGAAGGAGAACAGCCGGTTGGGGTTACGGCTCAAAGTTTGAATACGAAATAAATCGTTACAGCAACGTATGGGTTAATTGACTTAGGGGTTTTGGTCGCGAGGTAGTGAGGGATGTGTGGACGAGTTTAACTGTAAAATGATCGAGTTCATATAGTGTTTTAAGATTGATTTGGTCCGCGATTCGTTATTAATGAATTAGCTGTCAATTGGTTACTCGTTTTCTATAATTAGGGTGTAGGTGGATGCGATTTAGGTAGGCTAATAATTGGGTTACGTCAATTACGTGATTTGGTCCATAAATTATGGTCCAAGAAATGGTGGGGGTGGGGTATGTCGGCGACGGTAGAGGGAGAAGGAGGGGGGGAAATATTCTGCTTATCTACCATTTGGTCCTTGATATATGGTGTTGGATGCAAAAGTGAATTAAAGTTGGTTAAGGGTTGTTTTTGTACAATCTTATAAATAAATAAATAAACAAAATACTAAAAAAATTGCGAGATTTATTGATAAAACAACCGAACCCGAACCCGGGTCGGGTAAAGTGAATTAAAGTTGGTTAAGGGTTGTTTTTGTACAATCTTATAAATAAATAAATAAATATAATACTAAAAAATTGCGAGATTTATTGATAAAACAACCGAACCCGAACCAGGGTCGGGTAACGATTACAAGTACGAAAGATTCGAAAACCCGAAATGTTACAGCATTCCCTACTTTTGGAAATTTCGTCCCGAAATTAGAGATTAAGCCGTAACGAAGAGGTGCGGGTATTTGGTCATCATTTGGTCGTCACGCTCCCAAGTGAACTCGGGACCACGTTTAATTCCCAACGAACTTTGACAAGTGGAATACGGCTACGCTTAGTTTCTTTGTCCATATGATCCACGATGTCAGCAGGCTTTTCAATAACGCGCATAGACTCATCAATTCGGACTTCGTCGAGGGTTATGTGGAGATTCCCCTCGTCTAAACACTTCTTGAGGTTGGAAACATGAAAAGTTGGATGAACATTGAAGAGCTCTACGAGTAGCTCGAGACGATAAGCAACTCTACCAACCCTTTCAACGATCTCAAACGAGCAAACAAAACGAGGAGATAGTTTATTCCTTTTACCAAAACAAACTACCCCTTTCCAAGGAGATACCTTAAGGATAACTCGATCATCAAAATTGAACTCGAGAGGTTTACGACGCTTATCGGTGTAGCTCTTTTTTCGGCTACGATAGGAAAGAAGATTTTGACGAATACGAGCGATTAGATCGGAAGTTTCTTGAACAAGCTCGGGACCGGTGATTTGTGATTCACCAACCTCGTTCCAACAAATCAAGAAACGGCATTTTCGGCCATAGAGAGCTTCAAAAGGTGCCATTCCAATACTAGCATGAAAACTATTATTGTAGGAAAACTCTACTAATGGTAAGTGAGTATCCCAATTCCCACCAAAGTCTAGTATGCAAGAGCGGAGCCTATCTTCGAGAGTTTGGATCGTTCTCTCGAATTGACCATCGGTTTTCGGGTGATAAGCGGTGCTTAGATCAATACAGGTACCCAAAGCGGTTTGCAACGATCTCAAAAACGAGAGGTAAACCGACCATCACGATCGGAAATAATGGTCAAAGGCGTTTCATGGCGGAAAATGATGTTCTTGACATAGAGTCAGGCTAATTCTCTTACGGAGGACTTTTCACGGAACGGTATGAAGTGATCCGACTTGGTCAAATGATTAACAATCACCCAAATACTATCATTGCGGCTTTGAGTAATGGGGAGCTTAGTAACGAAATCCATGGCTATGTCTTCCCATTTCCAAACGGGGATCGGAGGTTGCTCGAGTAAACCAAACGGATTTTGATGCTCGGCTTTAACCTTAGAGAAAGTGAGGCATTTAGATACATACACCGTGATATCTTTCTTCATTCCCGGCCACCAAAACATGGAACGAAGATCGGCATACATTTTTATCCTCACCGGGATGAATAGAGTATCGTGACTTATGAGCTTCATCGAGGATTAACATGCGAAGACCGTCACAATCATGAACCTATAAATGGTCCAAATAATAGAGTAAGCCATTACGTTTGGTTTCAAGTTGGAGTTCGGCACCACACGACATCTCGTCGTGTAAGTTACCCTCGGTGACGGAGACGTATTGTGCGTAGAAGATGCGGTATTGGAGGTCAGATTGGATGGTGACACAACAAAGCAAGACGGATTTAATATGACTCTTTCTACTAAGAGCATCGGCCATGACATTTGCTTTCCCGGGGTGAGAGTGAATTTCACAATCGTAATGGCTTAACAATTCGACCCATCGTCTTTGTCTCATATTGTGGTCCTTTTGGTCGAAAATGTGTTGTAAACTTTTTTGGTTTGTGAAGACCACACATGTCATGCCGTAAAGGTAGTGTCCCCATATTTTCAAGGCAAACACGACCGCACCAAGTTCGAGGTCGTGCGTCGTGTCATTTTTCTCGTGCACCTAGAGTTGACGCGAAGCGTAAGCAATAACCTTGTCTCGTTGCATAAGAACACAACCAAGACCTTGAATAGAAGCGTCACAAAAGACAACAAAATCGTCGTTGCCCTCGGGAAGGAGCAAGAATTGGAGCATTGCAAAGCATGTCCTTAAGAGTTTGAAACACTTCCTCTTGTTCGGAACCCCATTCGTAAACTTTCCCTTTGTGGGTTAGTGCGGTAAGGGGTGAAGCAATCTTTGAAAAGTTGCGGATAAAATGACGGTAATACCCCGCTAAACCAAGAAATGAACAAACCTCCGTTGGAGAGGACAGGGTCATCCAATTTTCAACGGCCTCAATATTAGCGGGACAACGTGAATACCCTTGTCGTTAACGATGTGGCCCAAGAATTGAACTTGCTTTAGCCAAAATTCGCATTTGGAGAACTTAGCATAAAGTTGTTCCTTTCGTAGCATGTCGAGAATGGCGCGCAAATGGTCTTTGTGCTCGGTCTCGGATTTAGAGTATATCAAGATATGTTAAATGAAAACAATCATGAACTTGTCGAGGTAGGATTTACAAACACGATTCATGAGGTCCATGAAAACGGCAAGAGCATTAGTCAACCCAAAAGGCATAACTCGGAACTCCAAGTGGCCATAACGTGTACAGAAGGTGGTTTTGGGTATGTCATATTCGTGGACACGGAGTTGGTGATAACCTGAACGGAGATCAATCTTAGAGAAAAATGCGACTCCTTGGAGTTGATCAAAGAGATAATTGATACGGGGAAGAAGATAACGGTTCTTGATTGTAAGCTTGTTGAGCTCACGATAATCAATACACATACGAAGAGTACCGTCTTTCTTCTCAACAAACAAGATGGGTGTGTCCCACCGAGACGAACTCAGGCGAATGGAACCCTTGTCTGTAAGTTCTTGGATTTGGTTAGAGAGTTCTTGAATATTGGAAGGTGCAAGGCAGTAAGGTGCCTTGGCTACGGGGTTTGCTCCAGTTGCGAGATCAATACGGAACTCCACTTGATGAATGGGAGAGAGTCCGAAAACGTTATCGCGAAAGACTTCGCGGAAGTCACGGACAATCGTGATGTCAGAAAATTTCTTTTCTTCGTCGGATTTTGTGGTGAAGTGGGCTAAGAAAGCGACATACTTCTTGTGTAAATAACGTTGGGCTTCGATGCACGAAATGAGGTTTAGCTCTGAGAAGGGTCTTTCTCCGAGAACGTTTAGAATCACGCCCCCATCGATAGGGATTCAAATGAGTTTCTCAAAACATAAAATTTCAGCATGGTGGAGAGAGAGCCAATCTATGCCAATGATAAAGTCGAAGCTACACATTTGCATAGGGATAAGGTCGATAGAGAATTTTTGCTCATTGAGAGTAATCATGCAATTCGAAAGACGGAGTCAGTAGTGATCGACCTACCGTTGGCTATCTCTACCGTGAAGGACTTAGATAATTTGCTACGGGGCACATCAAATAAGTATTCAAAATCAAAGGAAATAAAGCTCCTATTTGCTCCCAAATCAAATAGTACCGAAGCATGGTGCTTATTAACTAGAAACGTATAGTTCACCACATCATTCAAGTTTCAGGCTTGATGAGCATTGATGGTGAAAGCTTGTTCTTGAGTTTCACGAGGTGCTTGGGTTTGAGAAGTTGAAGCTTGAGGTGTTGGAGCTTGATAGGCTTGCATGACCATGGGTTGAACTTGAACAGTTGGAGGATCCATGAGTTGGGGTACTTGGGTTGATAAGTTTACACTTGATAGGCTTGGGAGGTGTAGTAAGGTTGTGGTGCAACATAGGCTTGGTGAACTTGGGCGAGTCGAGGACACGCGTTGCGAAAGTGATTTGAGTCGCCGCAATTATAGCAAGCCATAACGGGGTTAATGATTGGAGCACGAGGGATGGATCGGTTGGGTTGGTTTGTCGGTGTGAACCGCCGCGAAGCGAATTGCACACAAGGTGCTTCTCGGCAATATTGGGTAAGGTGGCCGAATAGGTGGCAATTGGTGCACACCCGACAAGTGGCTTGAGCCGGGTGGTGACGTTGGCAAGTGTTGCAATACGGGTGTGGTCCGGTGTACGGCTTCTTGATTAGAGGGACTTGTTGGGCTTGTGGTTGGGCTAAGACATAATTTTGGGAGTTGTGTTTTCTCTTGTTGTGGTAGTGGGATGAGTTGTTGTGGTTGTTATTCCTGGAAGATTCAGGCTTAGAGGGTTTGGGCTTATATTCTTTAGTGGGTTCAAGTGTGGGCTTATCATTGGGTTTCTTAGAACTCTTCCGTGTCAAGGTCCCGGCCTTAACGTGGTTCTCGGTGAGGGTCCCGGCTAGAGTGATGGCATCATGGAGGGTTTGAGGGTCACGACTTAGGACGGAATCCTGGATTTGCATAGGCAAACCCGAGATGTGCTTGTCGATTGAACGTTCAATGGTAGTAACCATGTGGGAGATGAGAAGGCTCGGTTCATGGAAACGATCGTTGTGGATGGTGTCATTACCACTTTCTTGTTTCAAATTCCAAAACACCTCTTCCAACTTCCGAAGTTCATGTTTCGGGTATAACTTCTTCAGCATGAGTTTCTTGAGGTCATCCCATGGTAAGGCCATGGCAACCTCGGCGCCAAGCGTGCGCTTCTCACAGTTCCACCAATTGAGGGAATTCTTCTTGAGTACGCTCTAGGTGTAAGTGGTTTTCTTATCCTCTGGACATTCACAATGGAGGAACACGCTCTCCATTTCTTCAAACCATTGGAGGAGAATGGTAGCACCGTCGATACCGAACTATTCGAGCGGGTTAGCACTCTTGAATTGCTTGATGGAGCAAGCAATTGGGTTCGGAGTTGTGGATGATGAAGAAGCATTCACATTTTACAATTGAGAGATGATCGTTGGGAGGGCTTCCACGATGCCCTTAGCAACGCGAGCCGACATGCCACGACCAGAGCTTCCAACGTGATGGTTGCGGTTAAGGAGGCGGGAAGACATACTGCAGGGGTAAAAGGTGTAAAGTTCGTAATACTTGGGTAAATGTCGTAATATAATAATCGATTGTGTTTGAGGTTGAAAATTTTCATTACTTAGGGAAAGTTTTTGATTACACAAGTCTTGTCATTTTTAATATTACGAAAACATATCTTAAAATGTAAACGGGTTCATTTGTTGGTTAGGGCTTCATGAATCACCATGGGTCCTTCCAACAAAATGAAAAACATTGAAAACTCAAATAAAATCATTTAAAATAGAATTGAGGGGGTGTTGAGGTAGATGGTTGAAGTAATTCGAGAATTACCCCGTATCTACATACTTCACCCATCAATTTCAACAAAACACAATACGGAAAACCGAGTTTAGCCACTTATCACCGTGAATTCGATTTATAAATTAAGGTTGTGACCGTCACATGACCACGTTTATACAATGAGGGTTGTAGTTTCGGGTACGTTTGGTGTGATATGCTTTAGCTTAATAAGTTTCACACCCTTACCGAACACTCCAGGAAGGCAACCCATCGTATAATTAACTACATATTCTTCCCACGAATCATCTTCAAGGAGATGGGAGTAAATGGTGGGATTTTTTAAGAAATTTTCTGATTAAAAATCGTCCTAGAGTTTTAATATATATGTGTGTGTGTGTGTGGAGTGAGGCATAGCCTCGGAATAAGTGTGCACTTTTGTGTACAATTATATATGATAAACAATATAAATATGCTAAGCTATGTACAAAAATTTAAACAAGTAGGGTGCACGTATAGGAACACGTATAGGGACCCTAAGCATGATACTAGGAAGTTACGTCTAACCACCTATCTTATAGCCTTCGGCTCTGATACCAATCTGTCACACCCCAACCTATGATGGAACATGCCAGGGCGCGACAATATTGTATCATAGCTTAGAAGACACTAAGTAAAATACACGTGTCAATATCTAAATTATTCATTCATAAATCAAATTTCAAAAGCACAAACATTGTCTCAAAAATGCCATTACAAATAAATATTCAAATCATAATAACTTAAAATAAATGTGTTCTTCATTCATCAAAGCAACCTAATGTATCATCTAAACTCCAATATTTGATTCATCCAATAAAGCTACCTGCGTCATGCGTGAAAATATATATTTTGTCAACAAAAATTTGAGCAAGTAAACCACAGTTTTTGAAATACATATAATACTAAAATGACAATTTCATGCAATAATCGTAAATTATTACAACTAGTAAACAATAATTAAAAGTTGTCATTTCAACCTAATCGCATTGATAATGGTTTACTCCGACGGCGTATGATCATACTAATGAGGATGAGGATGAGGTACCAACCAACATAAAATAAACCCATAGTCATATTCGAACGTAACAACTAATCGAGCAATTACAATTATGCATATAATGGAATTGTAGTGAAAACAATAAGTTGATTTTGAACCCATAACTCCCACAAAATTGTAAAGCGGTAAAACGGGGGATGTGTGTTTACTTACCTTTAATGAGTGGACTTGTGAGGATGAGATAAATGGAAAGTTCAGATAGAAGCGGTCAAACTCCTCCAGATGCGTCAACAAGGATTCCTAGTTGTTAAATATGATAATTGATTAATTATGACGGAAGTATTAACAAGGCTTATAACGAATTTGGGTTCTAATGGTTTTAAGTCAAGATTTGATTAATATACTATTTGATTATTTATGTAAATTATTATTATTAATATTACTATTGTTATTATAATCGAGTAAAATATTTTATTATAGTATTTGTTTTCATATTGATGACGGTTTACAAAGCAATTTAAGTTAAAAAAATGACCATAAAAATGGATATATATAAGAAATTATTGATAAAGAAATAATTTGTTTGATAAAAATCCTTAATATACATACATATATATACACACACACACAACGGAAAGTTAAAATAAATTTGGTTTGTTAAGCGACTTGGAAAAATAATACGTTTATCGTGTGTTTTTATATGTATTTTTGTAAGTAAACTTGTATATATAAACGAAAATTTTAAACAATAATGTTTATTATTGTTAAAAAATTGTATTAGTTAGTTGTTCTTAATATTAACTAGTATTAATATATAAGAAACTTAGTTTAAAAAAAATAAAATAAAAACCGCATCCAGGGCGGCTCGAACCCGCGCTTGGCATGTTCTAAAGGTTTAAAAAAACATGCACCATCCATTGGGCCGGTGCTATAACTTGTGAAAGGAACAATCTCAATAATATATATACAGATAGCCCCAAGAACACCCAAAATCAATATGAACCCTAAATCTGGCTTCGTTTAATTCGTTTATAATTGATTCAAATTGAGTCAGGGTTTCCGTTTGTTGATTAAAAACGAGTATAAAGAAATGTTTAATTACCGTAATTGATGACGAATTGAGAGCAGACATTTAGAGTTACGGCTCAAAGTTTGAATGCGAAATAAATCGTAGCAGCAGCTTGTGGGTTAACTGACTTAGGGGTTTAGGTCGCGAGGTAGTGAGGGATGTGTGGAAGAGTTTAAGTGTAAAATGATCGAGTTTATATACTGTTTTAAGATTGATTTGGTCCGCAATTCGTTATTAATGAATTAGTTGTCAATTGGTTACTCGTTTTATATAATTAGGGTGTAGGTGGACGCGATTTAGGTAGGCTAATGATTGTGTTACGTCAATTATGTGATTTAGTCCAGAAATTATGGTACAAGAAATGGTGGTGGGAGGGGGGTATGTCGGCGACGGGAGAGGGAGAAGGAGGGGGGAAATTATATTGCTTATTTACTATTTGGTCCTTGATCTATGGTGTTGGATGCAAAAATGAATTAGAGTTGGTTAAGGGTTGTTTTTGTACAATCTTATAAATAAATAAATAAAATACTAAACAATTGCGAGATTTATTGATAAAATACCCGAACCCATGTCAGGTAACGATTACAAGAACGAAAGATTCAAAAACCCGAAATGTTACAGTTTCCTATCAGGTTGCGTTATATATCACAACTATATATCCTAACTAATTCTATTTCCAGACTTATCCTGACCCTTATATGGATATTTATAATTCGATTTTTTCGTTACCGTTCTAGATGACTTCCCTCTCATGATCACATGATTATCAGTCACAACACTAATCATTTGTTTCAAGACTCAATTCAACTAGACATAAATCTAAATCATCTCTACACCTTCCTTGCATGTCTTTCCAGCTTTTGTCCTTGGTTTCTTACATCCTCTTGCTGCGTTACTGCCGATTTCACCTTCTTAACACTTGTGTTTTTCTTATCCGTGTAGGCAAAGCATCAAGTCCTTTTACAGATGTCACATACCATGGACTCATTTGACTTATACTTAATGGTTTCACTTTCACCAGTATCTTCCTTCATTGTAATTGAGTTCTTTCCTTTCGAAACCTCGATGTAAACCGAGTATCTAGACATATGAGCTTCATCTAGGATTTGGCCTCGAAGATCTCCATGACGTGGAGTCCTCAGGCAACTAAATCTGTTTTTCACATCATAAGTATTATCTTCCAAATCTAGGTGTAACCAGAAAATTCATTTATTTTTCATCTTGCTCTCATCCTTTATACATTCTATTGACTCGCAGATCTTGCTCGTGAAATCCGAAGTGCTAACTATTTTATACAACTTAATTGTCGAGATAACCTCTTCACCATTACGACTTAGTGTGTCAGCCACCACATTAGTCTCTCAAGGGTAATACTTGATTTCACAATCATAATCCTTTATCAATCCCATCCATTTCTCTATCTCATATTCAGTCCTTTCTGATTGAAGGAATACTTCAAACTCTTATGGTCTTTATAGATGGTACACTTGAAAACCTATCATAAAGTTACCCTTTCTTCAACGTCTCCCACACTTCTCTCAAGTGTTCAACATTGTCGGAACTGTTCCTTGAATATTTGAAGATTATCATCAACAAAATCAATGCCATATTTGTCCAACATCGGATGACATACCCTATTCATCATAACCATATATGCTGCTGGAGCATTCCTCAATCCAACGATATCACGAGAAACTCTTAGTGTTCATATTGTGTCGGAAACATTGTCTTAGGGATGTCTTCCTCTTTTACTTTCAACTGATGATAGCCTGCTCTGAGTTCTATTTGCGAGAACCAACAAGCACCTTGTAATTGATCGTACAAATCATAATTCTGTAGCAACGGATATCTATTATTCACCGTCAGCTTGTTCAACTCGCGGTAATCTATGCACATTCCTATATTTTCGTCTTTCTTCTCCACGATATCATCGGTACACCCCACAGAGAAGCACTCAGAATTAAAGCACATTTTTCGAGGAGTTCTTGCAGTTGGGACATTAACTCTTTCATCTCTAGTACAACGTCAGGCAGTAAGGTGCTTTTGCGACGGGTCATGCTCTTGGTATTAATTCTATCTGAAATTCTACTTCTTGTTCCGGTGGTAACCCCGGAAGGTCCTCTGGGAACATTTCTGGATAGAGACACACTACAAGAACATTTTTCACTTCTTCTATCTCGGCCGTAGCTTTCACAACATACGCCAGGTAGGCATTGCACCTGTGCCTTAACAAACTTTCGGCTTTTATCATCGGAATGACGTTAAGCCCTAAACGTTCCTTAACACCATAAACCGTCACTGTGCCGCCATCCAAAGACTTCAACCTTATAAACTTACTCTTACATGCTATATGAGCTTCAAACTCAAACACCAAATTCATTCCCAAATGACAATGAACTCTCTTACGATCAAACAATAAGAGTAACAAGGAAATCATGTCCCTCTAGTTCTAACTTACAATCCTTAGTCATTCTCATACTTTAACGAAAGTATCGCTAGTGGTCTCTTCCATAAGGTTCCAGGTACACAACTACATTCTTTTTAGCGTCTTTCTTTCATATTCGCTAGACTGCGTAGCCTCATTGTTTCATGCCTTTTCAATTAGGATACCTAGATAATCACACGTCCATCTTGATCTTCTCTGCTTTCTTATAATTCGCTTCGTTACTCACGATCCCAGTAAGTTCCCTTATGGAGTTAACTATTGCAGGCATACTACATGTCTTGACTTATACTAGTTGCCTTATCTCTGTTTCTTTCATGTTGCTTCAACTTGGATTTCCCAGTTTGGGCTGCCTTTGATACTTCACATTGTTGGCATTGAATGGTGAAACAAGTGAACAACTCCCTTAGTTTATTTTACTACAAGCTCCAAGGTGATTCTTCCTCATACTTCCTTCAGTTGGAGTCCTACTGCTTCCATATATCGTTCTGTCACACATTCTTCAAAAGGGTGTCTAGTTGGCACGTATCCTACCACAATGTCCGGTATAACCTCCTCGTACTCGTCCCTTTGTATCAGTCATATATATTATCTATAAGGAAACACAAACGTTATCACTATAGAAATTATTTAGCACATGATTCGTAAGATAAGTAGTTAATGACAGTGGCCAAGTGTAATTACTCCTCACGTCCTAAGTACTTCCCTTTATAATTTCACTTGTGCTAGTTTCTAATTCTCACACAATCATGTACAAAATTTATATAACGTACATTCTTATCCCTAGAAATTAAGCTAACATACACACATTCTTTCCCTAGCCATTAAGCTAGCATACAAACATTATTTCTTTAGCAATTAACCTAACATCACATATTCTTCCACTTTAATTCAACATGCATGTACATATATTTTTAACTCTTTACATGAACTTAATCATGCATCTTACCATTACCGAGCTTGCTTGAGCGACACATGGCTTTCTTGAACTGACATCTTCTTTCTTTTCTTACTTAAGTCCCATTCTCTGTTCGATTCTAAGCATGTAAGATGCTTATTTCTCTCGATCTTATGCTCTGATACCAACTTGTAAGGCCCCGGTCCAGTGCCCTACTTTAGCGTTAGATTTACTCATAAACACAATTCTAAATATCAGAGTTAATTAAAACTTTTTACGGAATATAAAAACATCAAACATATTTTACAAAATCATAACAGTCTTGTTTAAAACATTCAAATTTTCTTATGATAAAACATCATAACTTTCCTTCACTGGATGCTAGTCAACTCAATCCATGCCATGTGTCCCCCTCAAGCCAGCTCCTTCATCCTATTTGCATGCGTGCATACTAAAAGTCAGCTATGCTGAGTGAGTTCTAGTTAACCAGGCAGCATACAATACATTCATATATTACATACTTAACCTGCTTTAATTTCTTTCGTACATACATAAGTATATTCCTTCATTCTTACTTTCATACTTTCGTACTTTTATTCTTTCATACTTTCATTCTTTCTTGTTTAAACTTACTAATATATACATAATTATCTCTACGTTTTAAAGAGCCTTTAGCCCTATAACCTCTCAGCTATTATAAGTGTCTGGTCCCTATCCTCTAATATATTTTAAGGGCCAAGTCCCTATCATCTCAGATATTATAAGGGTCTGGCCCATATCCTCTCAGATATTATGAGGGTATGGTCCCTATCCTCTCAGATATTATGAGGGTCTGGTACCTACCTTCCATACAACCACACAACCATACATTCCTAGACATATAGCCATATATAATTTGCCATACATACATTAGGTATCTATATATATTTATACATATAATCATAAACATCTACATATATACTCCTATCCTTTTCTACATTCGTTCATCATTTCAATATCATGCATATATCTTTCATAAGACATTCATATAGCATACACTTACCACTTAATGTAAGTGTATTATTAACTATCACATAGGAGTATACACACAACCCCGAAAAACATAAAAGGGAAAGGGGCTAGAAACTCACCTGTGTCTGGTGCTACTCATAGTTAATTGTAATACCCCTCCTTAGTTGTGCATGACTAACTGTGTAATACTTATAAGTATCAATTAACTACCTCTATCTATATCATCTAATCGAATCATTATTCTAATCGAATCCCCATTCTAGTCGAATCACAATTCTATTCGAATCACAATTCTAATCGAATGACCATTTCGATTTGATTACTTTGTCAATTCAATTCGATTACTTTTCAATTCGATTCTATTACTTTTAAATTCGATTCGGTTACTCTTCAATTAGATTCGAACATTTCGTATCTTTTCTTCCTAATCAAATCTTTTCATCCCGTTATGCCCGTTTTAATGATAAAACGAGTTATGAGCCATAACAAGAACGTTTTTGTGCTTTAACTTGGTCCAAACGCCATCCGTATTAGCCGTTTCATTCCAAACAAACTGTTTATGTTCAAGTTTACATTATTCTCACATAATAAGGTCTGATTTACTATCATACTAAGGTTCATTTAAAACCGACTTCGTTTTACTCATCCTATTCACGAACCAAACACTACTCGTTTTACCTAAAACGAAACAACTAACATGTTTACTCACAACTTCATTACTTTATCAATAATCGTGGACCGTTCTATCATCCTACCAATTTTAATGTAAATTCGTACACGAAAATAAACCTTTTTAACAAAAACGTACCTTTGATGCTTTTGTTCGTAATCACTCAAATAGACCAAAACCATATCAAACAAACTCAGATTTGAGTGATTCAAGCGGCCACGGAACCGTCTCGCCCCGATATACAAACCCATAAGCTCGTCGTCGCTGGAAAACGTCGTTATAGTTGCGGGAGAAGCTGAACAGTCGCCAGAATCTTCATTTTTGAGCTGTTAAGGTTTTGCTGATAAAAACTGGACTTCCCGACCTCTGATCGAAGATATGATCGGTGGAAATATTCATTTATATTCCTTGAACACTCAGTTAAATTTGAGACCGATCCGACAGTTAGATCTCTAGAATCGTAGTGTCTTTGTGGGTGGTTTGCTCAAAAACAAGAATTTGGTAAAGGAGTTTGGAGGCTAGGATGGGTGTGAATGAGATGGTGGCTACATTTGTAGGAAGAGGGTAGGGTTTCATGTTTAACTTTTCATCTAATGACACTTATTCCCTCATACTTTAGATAATTACATTTATCTTCTATATTTCATTTAAACCCCGATTCATTTAAATGTTAAACGGAATTTGGGATGTTACAAATTACCTTAACATAATACTTTAATCTTCATCATCAGACAACAAATTATCAGAAAGATGATCAAAATCAGACTTACTGTTCAAGCAGCCTACCATCCAACCAACCTTCTGATGTATATAAAATTATACATCTTTTTAACATCAAATAATCTCTAAAAACTGCAACTTCTATCAAATAATATAGCTCAGAAGGCTACTTATCACATTAAAATGCAGTTTCAGGTCAACCCAAGTCTTAAACGAAGAAACAAGCGAAAAGACGAAGAAAAACGAAGAAAACCCCCAGACACGCCCCCGTTCTGCCCTAGACACGCCCCCATGCTTCTGAACACAAGAAAAGACAAAAATCTTCAAGAAAAGACAAACACTGGAGACAGAAGCACGGGGCCGTGCTTTAGCAACCATGGAGCCATGGTCACCTTTCAGAAGAAGACAAAAGAAATAACATCAAAAGCACAGGGCCTTGCGTCAGAGAGCACGCCCCCATGGTGAGTCATCATGTACGATCTGACATAGCATTTAATGCAACTGGACACCTGGACACAGGGGCGTGCCTCCGGAAGCACGGGGCCATGCCTGCTTCCCCAGACTGCCTATTAATAGAGGAACATGTTGCGTTAATCAAGTGTGCTTGAAGAAAAGTTCCATACTGGTTTCTTTTATAAAAACACTAACATTACACTCATATTGAAGATCTTGTGAAGAGTTTGAAGGCTTGGAGGCTATCATCATCATCGCCCATCATCCCCATCATCCATCACCATTGAAGAAGGAAGATTCATCCACATTTGGTTAGATTCTTCTAGTTTGGTCATGTGTTTGTTATCTCCATCTCTTTTGATGTTCATAACCATGCTCAATTTGAGCTAAACTCCATTTACCATCTAAAATCTATGAAGAAGCTTTGTTTTACTTGATGATTATGTTTAACATGTAATTTAGTTTAGTAAAGTACATGGTAATTTTTCAATTATCCTTTGATGAAGAAATGTTTTCACTTTAACTCAATACATCAAGTTTGAAGACTAAAAATCATTCCTGTTCACTCATGTTCCTGGAGACTAGAAATGGTAAAAAGAATACCTTGATAACATATTTAAGATAAAACATGGATTATTATGTTGTACTTAGAAATGATGTGATATATGTTACTATCTATTCTCTAGTTTTAATAATTCTAAAATAACATTGTTAACACGATTGCTTAGGTTATCATACTAGTTAAAGAAATCATATGTTAATGGAATGTGTAACTATAACCTAATCAAATCAACCAAGGGGAGGTTGTGTGAGTTAACTACAACCACTTGAAGTTGTTAGGATTGGTATTTGAGAAATCGAAGTCAATCCTAATCTTTCTACTTTACCAAAATACTTGTCTACTTAAATTGACATTCTCGTGATAGCATGATATTAAGCATAGGATGGACTTGGAAATACGCATGCTACTTTCTTTTATGTCATAGAATATGTTCACTTAGAAATGAGGGACTATTCTATCATATATTATTAGGACAAGTCTATCATATGTTTATTTAATAATCATCAAGGAAGAATGGAGTGGATTCTTGATCTTAGATGGTAACCTTCATATAATTGAACTACTCTTTTGGAAATTCTCTTCTTGTCGCCTATATATTATATCTCAATTTTATAAAAAGTTTAAAAATCAACCCAAAAATGATTAAAACTCTCCGATTAAACTAAATCGAATATTCATCTTTAGAAACATTTATGTCCACGGATCGATATTTGATTCTTACCAATACTATTCTACAAATACGATACATACACTTGCCTATTTTGTGTGTGTTTAGTCTTAGTAGAAATCACTTTATTAAATTTAAAACACGATCTTATGCAAAAGCTAAAACCCCATCCATTATATTACTAGCACACTGCACGCACACATCACCTTCTTACTCAGCTCATCTTCTAAATCAAAATGAGCCCTGAATTTCCTAACATTAGAAGGCTTTAGACGGTCCATCTTTCTCCACATAGACAAATTATCTGACTCTAATAATATCTCACGATTCATGACCATGGCACTACCATCTTCAAACCTAACCATGACCATATTATCATTGGGAGAAAACAACCACCCCCTCACATGAACTATTGGTTTAACATCTTCAACAACACCATTAAGCCTAACAACAATCTGATCCATAAGATCGTTCTCTTCAACAGATGGAAAAATCTTCCTATTACCCATAGAATGTATTTGTTCCATAAATCATAAGTTTAAAGAGGATATGACACTAGCTTTATCGATTGTATACCGATCACTAAAAACAAAAATATATATGTTTACCAACTGATCAAAACTCCAGGCAACTATGTTCGCCATTGAAAATCTGATTGCGTTTTTAGAGTAAGGGTTAATTTTAGTCGATAGTTGTAGTAAGTAATGAAGAATAGAGCTGAAGTGTAGACTATTTAATTTCTTGGTAGAACATAGATAGGCATGATGATGATGATGACCACTATTTTCAAGCACTGGCAGACTAAAACATTTAATATCGAACCAAAACAATAATTAAAATAAAATACAAACCCATAAAGTTCTAAGATAACATAAAAACACACTTTAACAAAATATTTATATATATATAACTAAACCATAAAGTTAAAAGATAACTTTTAAAGAATAGTTCTGATATAAAATAATCAAATATATAACCCGCAACTTATTTCATAACAATCTGCTTTAAAAAGTAAAGTTCATTTTCACATAAACAAAAGGCTATATAAAAATTAAACAAAAATACGTAACTCAAGTCATATAAACATAAAATGGATTTAAGTTAGGTATTAAGTGGACAATAACTTACCTCATATTCACATAGTCAAAATATTAACATTCAAACCAGAGTTTTATTTAAATATATATATATATATATATATATATACATATATATATATATGATTCCCTTGTATTCGTGCATACTCACCTATGGTTATGGGTTCGGGGTATTGTTTGATAACGGGGGAATGTCATGTTGTGGGGAACACTAGCTAATTAATTAATTATACCTTAATCATATCTAATAGCTGCTTGGTAGACTTTGATGCTTAAGATTAGGTGGATAAACAATACCCTTGATCGTCTTAACTATTCATGAAAAAAAAAAGAGCAACAAAAATTTTAAATCTGCTAGTTTTGAGGTTTAAGTCAAGTTGGGGTGGTTTGTTCCGGTAAAAGCTAAAAATAAGCGGGTCTTAATTGTGTAAACCACTGAGTAATATAATTGTTGGATCTTATTTGTCCCAGTAAGGATTAAGGCATGGGTTTAAGTGAACAACAATATCGAAGATCGCGGTTTGTGCGTTTTTCTAAGCTTTAAATTAATCTATATGTTTTTAAGACTGTATTTTCCGATTCTGATTCCACTGCATTAGACTTTTTCAGGGACAAAAAAAGAGTAAGTGTGGGTATATTTAAAATAATGATATATATATATATATATATATATATATATGTATATATATATTTCCCTTGTATATTTTATTTAATATTTAATTAGTTTTTGTTTGATTTTTGTTAAGATTTGTATACTACTAATATTATTGTGTTTTGTAGGTTTCAGAAGTTGATTGTGGTCGAAAAGGGCGAAAAACGAGTCAAAATAACCCAAACGAGAAGCTGGAACGCATCAGGAAATGAACCGGAAGGAGAACCGGTCGGACCAGCCGGTCAAACACCCCCAGAGTGTGTCGCGCCACGGGGCCATGAGGGGGATTCATGGTGGCTGGTGGCGGCCACCATAGATTCAATAAAGTTTTATAGTTTTTGTAGGGTTTTGGGCCGTGTTTCACTATATAAACACCATTAACCTTAACCTGAATAATATACCCTACGAACCAGAGCTGAATTTGGAGTTTCTTGGAGCATATTTTGGAGTTAATTGGCGGTTTTGAAGGCAAGGAAACACTCGGTGAAGAGCTTTACGTTCAAGATCGAAGACTACGGATTTTATCGCCTTTAATATTTCGTTTCTCATACTTTGTAAGGCCCCGAACCCGGTAGCCCTACTTTAACGTCGGATTTACTCATAAACACAGTCCTTCAAATCAGAGTTTATTAAAAACTTTTCGCGGAATATAAAACGTCAATCATTTGTTACAAAACATTAAATCTTTTCTTTGATACCATAACACAAAACTTTATATTTAAAACATCTTTACTTCTTTCTTCAAATGCCAGCCGTTCAATCCATGCCGTGTGTCATCCTCATGCTAGCTCTATAATCAGCTCACCTGCGTGCATACTAAAAGTCAGCTACGCTGAGCGAGTTCTAGATAATCACGTAATCATACCATTTACATAACGTTATATTCATACTTTCATATTTTCATACTTCCTTACTTTCTTACTTTCATTCATACTTTCATACTTTCTTACTTTCTTACTTTCATATCTTACGTTATAAAGAGCACTACGCCCTACATTCCTCGAGTATTGTTAGGGCTCGGTACCCTCCTTCCTCGAGTATTATTAGGGCTCGGTACCCTCCTTCCTCGAGTATTATTAGGGCTCGGTACCCTCCTTCCTCGAGTATTATTAGGGCTCGGTACCCTCCTTCCTCGAGTATTATTAGGGCTCGGTACCCTCCTTCCTCGAGTATTATTAGGGCTCGGTACCCTTTTCATAACCATACAACCATACATTATCATTTCTTTCTTTTATTATCCTTATCACCTTCATACACATAAGCATACATATCATACTTACCTTAACTTAGCATTACAACCTGACAGTACGTGCAATATCCGAAGATCGTTCACGTACCATCAAGCAATCATTCACACATATCACATCATTCACATAAGGCATACACTTATCTCTTAGGATAAGCGTATTAACAACATATTGAGTATGCACACAGCCCCGAAAACATGACACATAAATGGGGCTAGAAACTCACCTGGACACGGTTACGTTCTCCGTTGATTGTAATTCCTTTCTTTAACTGGGCTCGGCTAACTGTATAATATTTACACATATAAATTAACTACTACTACTCGTTTTCGATAACTGCCTTAACACATTTTCCATTAGGTTTTTAATTCATTTTATAAACGAACTTCACTTCAGGCGAAGTTAAACCTTAGGCGAACTTGGAAACAACTTGGTTCTGGCTTGATTCGATCGAATAGGGACATATTCGATCGAATCTGAGGCACACTCGATCGAACTAGACACACACTCGATCGAACCAGCTGGGAAAACTCGTTCGATCGAACATGGCACTCGTTCGATCGGATAGATACTCGTTCGATCGAATACGGATCTCATTCGGTCGAATGAGGCGGAGACCATTCGGTTGCTTTCTTATTCGATCGAATGGACTGGTTCGATTGACTCATTCGATCGAATGGACTGGTTCGATTGACTCATTCGATCGAATGGACTGATTCGACTCCTTCAAGCTGGGCGACGGAGAAACCTACGGGTTTTTCCGGATTTTCCAGATTTCGACCCAAAATCGAAGTTTTTGACATGGAAATGCTCGGGATTGAAAGGGCTATCGATTCCTAGTACTTTTAAACACAAAAGCTTGCATTTTGACACCAAAACAAGGCGGTTTTTGACCCGAAAACTCAAGTTACGAAAATGGGAGTTTTTGCTCGATTTGAGGTCGAAAATGGTTATGAAAACGGATGATTCTCGAGAGGGACTTACCAAAAACGATTAGGAACAAGATTGTGGACTCGGATTTGTGATTTGAGAACTTTCTCTCTCTAGCTTCTCTCTCTAGAAATGAGAGTGTTTGGGTGGGTGTAAGTGAAGGAAGATGGTGAAAATGGTGGAAGTGTCAAGAACTTTCGTTTATATACTACGGGTTTGGTTAGGCTCGGGTTGGCTTCCTACGGGTCGAGACAGGCCGAGTTCATAAAATAACTAAGCCCAAGACCCGTTCCTTACTCGACATTAAATAACTAAACATAACTTTCTTTTATTTATTTCCTGATAACCCGAGTAAACTTCCCATCTATTAATAAGTAATATAATTAATATTACCTTTGAAATTTCCGGATGTTACAAGTCTTCCCTCCTTAAAGAGGTTTCGTCCCCGAAACCTAACTTATTCCCTATAAAAGGAAAACTTCTTACATTTACACGTTTTATAGAATTGCCTTCGCTTTCTGAGTTACCCTTCCTACTTCCGACTTTACAGCCATCGAATGGTGGTCATGTGTTTTAGCTATTTAAGGTAGCTTGTCCATGAGACCCTCGATGCACCAAGACTCATCTCATCCTTCTAAGGGTTTCGATTAGTACTTTTAACACTATTGTCTAAATCAACATTTCACCATAACATGATAATCATTCTTAACCAAACTCAAAATAATTACACACCACAGATAAACATAAGTTTTAAACCTTAACACAAAACAAGTTCTTAAGCAAATGTAATTTAATAGAACCATTGCATGAGCAATTATTCCTTCATCAGGTGTTCCTCTCTGCAGTTTCCCAAAGTCTTCATCCTTTCGCACCTACCGCCCCTGATTCCTTGCAATCCCTAGCCATGTGGTCAGCTTTTCCGCATTTGAAGCACTTTGGACGATCAGGGCATTCTCGAGAATAATGCCCACTCTTTCCACACCGATAGCACCTGTCTGTCCCAGTCTTACATTCTCCCAGGTGCACTTGCCCACACGTCTTACATGCATCCTTGTTCCCAACTTTGGCCTTCCTCTCATCAGTTGTTGTCACCATCTCGCCAGACCGCTTAGCAGAGGTAGCCCATTTCTTCTCCTTCTTTTCTCCTTCATGTCCTTCCTTTGGCTTCTTGCAATCCCTTGCTAGGTGCCCACGTCCTCCACAGTTGTGACACCTATGGTAATCATTACATTCCCCAGAGGAATGTCCTGCTCTTCCACACCTGTAGCAAACACCTAATCCCTTTCTGCACTCTCCGGGGTGTCTCTTCCCACATTTTTCACAAGCAGTGAACCCCTCTTGCCTTGCCTTCTTTTTGCGTGGATCCACCTCATCGGCTTCCTCTGGTTCTGGAGTTGGGTTCTTTTTCTTCTTTTCCCCCACCGTTCTTGCTCCCCCACAATCCCTAGCTAAGTGACCCGACTTACCACACTTATAACATTTCTGGTTCTCGGTGCAATCACGAGTTATGTGTCCCTTCTTCCCACATCGGTAGCACTGATTTGGACCAGCCTTGCATTCCCCTAGGTGCATCTTCCCGCACACTTTGCATGTTTCCCTTCCCGCGACCTTTAGTATCTTCTTCCCCGCATACTCCACGACATCTACAGATCCTTTGGTTCCTTTCGCTCCTCCCTTATAATCATCACCCTTCTTTCCGTCTCCTCCTGCCTTCTCAGTGGCCCTTGCATGGTTTTCGGCAGACTTGTCAGTACGAAATTTCTTCTCTGCAGCAGCTACAGCGTAAGAAATGGCAAATTGAGTAACAGGATCCAGCTGATACCCTTCATTGCTGCTTGGTCCTTGCAAAGTTTCACTTTTATCCTTTTTCGTGGTAGTAACTAGTTCTTCAGAAGGTTCTCGGACAACGCGTATTCCAAGAGGACGTCCAGTGTGACCTCCCTTACCAACAAACCTTTTTGCTCCAGCCATCGTAATCTAAAAGGGAAAACACAAACATCATCACTCAAGGAACTATCTAGTACAAGGATAGTAAGGCTAACAGGTAATAACAGTGGCCAGTTGTGATTAGCTGATCACGTTACTTTCCGTGTCCTATACACTTCCCTTTATGAGTCTATTTGTGCTGGTTCTACTTAAGCAGTTTGTCAAATCAAACAATCAATTATTCCTATCCCTGACGTTCTCATATCTTTCCTTTCTCATTAACATATATCATTTAATCATACACCTTACCTTTACTGATCTTGCTTGAGCGACACATGGCATTCTTGAACTGGCATCTTCTTTCCTTTCTTACTTAAATCCATTTTCTGTTCGAGTCTAAGCATGTAGGATGCTTAAATCTCTCGAACTTATGCTCTGATACCAACTTGTAAGGCCCCGAACCCGGTAGCCCTACTTTAACGTCGGATTTACTCATAAACACAGTCCTTCAAATCAGAGTTTATTAAAAACTTTTCGCGGAATATAAAACGTCAATCATTTGTTACAAAACATTAAATCTTTTCTTTGATACCATAACACAAAACTTTATATTTAAAACATCTTTACTTCTTTCTTCAGATGCCAGCCGTTCAATCCATGCCGTGTGTCATCCTCATGCTAGCTCTATAATCAGCTCACCTGCGTGCATACTAAAAGTCAGCTACGCTGAGTGAGTTCTAGATAATCACGTAATCATACCATTTACATAACGTTATGTTCATACTTTCATATTTTCATACTTCCTTACTTTCTTACTTTCATATCTTACGTTATAAAGAGCACTACGCCCTACATTCCTCGAGTATTGTTAGGGCTCGGTACCCTCCTTCCTCGAGTATTATTAGGGCTCGGTACCCTCCTTCCTCGAGTATTATTAGGGCTCGGTACCCTCCTTCCTCGAGTATTATTAGGGCTCGGTACCCTCCTTCCTCGAGTATTATTAGGGCTCGGTACCCTTTTCATAACCATACAACCATACATTATCATTTCTTTCTTTATTATCCTTATCTCATTCATACACATAAGCATACATATCATACTTACCTTAACTTAGCATTACAACCTGACAGTACGTGCAATATCCGAAGATCGTTCACGTACCATCAAGCAATCATTCACACATATCACATCATTCACATAAGGCATACACTTATCTCTTAGGATAAGCGTATTAACAAACATATTGAGTATGCACACAGCCCCGAAAACATGACACATAAATGGGGCTAGAAACTCACCTGGACACGGTTACGTTCTCCGTTGATTGTAATTCCTTTCTTTAACTGGGCTCGGCTAACTGTATAATATTTACACATATAAATTAACTACTACTACTCGTTTTCGATAACTGCCTTAACACATTTTCCATTAGGTTTTTAATTCATTTTATAAACGAACTTCACTTCAGGCGAAGTTAAACCTTAGGCGAACTTGGAAACAACTTGGTTCTGGCTTGATTCGATCGAATAGGGACATATTCGATCGAATCTGAGGCACACTCGATCGAACTAGACACACACTCGATCGAACCAGCTGGGAAAACTCGTTCGATCGAACATGGCACTCGTTCGATCGGATAGATACTCGTTCGATCGAATACGGATCTCATTCGGTCGAATGAGGCGGAGACCATTCGGTTGCTTTCTTATTCGATCGAATGGACTGGTTCGATTGACTCATTCGATCGAATGGACTGGTTCGATTGACTCATTCGATCGAATGGACTGGTTCGATTGACTCATTCGATCGAATGGACTGATTCGACTCCTTCAAGCTGGGCGACGGAGAAACCTACGGGTTTTTCCGGATTTTCCAGATTTCGACCCAAAATCGAAGTTTTTGACATGGAAATGCTCGGGATTGAAAGGGCTATCGATTCCTAGTACTTTTAAACACAAAAGCTTGCATTTTGACACCAAAACAAGGCGGTTTTTGACCCGAAAACTCAAGTTACGAAAATGGGAGTTTTTGCTCGATTTGAGGTCGAAAATGGTTATGAAAACGGATGATTCTCGAGAGGGACTTACCAAAAACGATTAGGAACAAGATTGTGGACTCGGATTTGTGATTTGAGAACTTTCTCTCTCTAGCTTCTCTCTCTAGAAATGAGAGTGTTTGGGTGGGTGTAAGTGAAGGAAGATGGTGAAAATGGTGGAAGTGTCAAGAACTTTCGTTTATATACTACGGGTTTGGTTAGGCTCGGGTTGGCTTCCTACGGGTCGAGACAGGCCGAGTTCATAAAATAACTAAGCCCAAGACCCGTTCCTTACTCGACATTAAATAACTAAACATAACTTTCTTTTATTTATTTCCTGATAACCCGAGTAAACTTCCCATCTATTAATAAGTAATATAATTAATATTACCTTTGAAATTTCCGGATGTTACATGTATAATTCTCGGGATTTATCCGACGTTTCTCGGAAGCCTTTACGTTATCCCGGTACGTTAAAGAACTTAAATTTTCCTTCCATTTTGCCTTACACTTCAATTTGGAGGGACTTGGATGTAACTATTTTATTTATATCATAAAACAAATAAACCCTAACCCCTAACCCTTTCTAGCTGCCGATCGGACCTCAAGACCCCCCCTGCTAGTTTTTCTTCAGCCCCGCCAAGTTTCAGCCATAAAAACTTCAATTCAAGGTCGGTTTTATGATTTCCCATGTCTTTTACACCTTAATTGATCATATTAACGCGCTTATTGGTCGTTAAGGTTGAGTTTTGATGAAGTTTGTGACAAATTCGTATACGTTTATTGTAGGGTTTGTAAAGCGATGATAATCCACTGTTTTTGATCTATTCTTGATTCCATGATGTTCTACTTTGAGTCTAGTTTCCAGAAAGGTATAATACGTAATTTTTGGACGAGATTTGAATGGTTTTTATGAATTTATAAAATCGAGTGTCAAAGCTGATGCGGGATGACGGATTCTGGTCTGTCTTCCCGACGTCATAACCTTTTTTTGACAGATCCAAATTGGTTGGTTCCACGTTTGGAAGTTATTATTTTGAGTTAGGAACCAAACCCAATTGGAATCGTTTAATTTGGTTCGGTAATAAATTTTATAAAAATAAAACCACTTTGTTGCGCACTGAAATAGCTGCGTGTACCTTGCTGTGTTGGAGGAATTTTTATAATTTTTGTGTCCAATAGAAAAATATAATAAAAATATTTTTATAAACCTAAGACATTTATTAAAGTCTGGTAAAAATTTAATAATTTATTTCAAAGGTTATCCTATGTAATTAAATACATCTTGGCATGCTAAAATCTACTCGTTTTACTCGTTATTAATCGATAAGTTCGTTTTAGGCTTAACCAGTGGATTTGGTTAGTTGAAAGGTTTTAGGGGCTGAGGTAAAGTAATTGGGTATGGGTTGGGCCTTGGGCCAAGTGTTGGGCCTCGGGCCAACGTGTTGGGCCTGAACGGCGGCCCATTAGGCAAGAGTGTTCTTACGGTCTAGTTTAGTAACGCGTTGTGTACTATTTACAGGCCCTTACTTGTGAGTGTGCACTTAGGGATTTCCTAGCTCGTTGCAGGTGTTCGATCGATTTCAGGTGAGTTCATGATGCCCCCTTTTAACTCTTTTTAAGTTTTGGTCTAGCATGCACACCTAAGTGTTTTCTTACTTGATGAAATGTTTTTTTTAAACGATTTTATATAGGCTTGCTAGTATATGGTAGGCCTTAGGATGTTAAATATATATATATATACACAAACATTATTGTTTGGCCTATATTTGGCGATGTTGTAGTCGTTTCGACTACTGATGTTGCGTATGCCTACTTTGTGTTTGCATGCGTTGATGTTACGTATTTGGGTTGTACGTTTGCTCGACCCTGATGTTACATGTTTGGGTTGTACGTTTGCTCGACCCTGATGTTATTACTTGGATGATATATATGTAGGTATATAATCATAAGGATGTTTATATATAATTATAAGGACGATTATATATAATTCTATGGATGTTTATATTTAAGTATAAGGATGTTTATATATATATATATACATATATATACATACATATATATAAGGATGATTATTTATTGTTGATGATGGCCTAACTGTTTTATCCCGTTTATTTGGCCTAACTGTTTTATCCCGTTTATTTTAAAACTCTTGGGATGACTATTATGATTATTATGATAGATGTTATTTATAAAAACTTGAACTCACTCAGCTCAAGCTGACTTTGTGTGCATGTTAGTGTGAGTTTCAGGTTAGGAGATGGATACATTACCGCTTGGACGTGCACGAAGCTACTTGGACGGTGGAGAGCATACTTAGTCGGATGTTTCAATAATAATAAATGTTTTCTTTTTTAACATTTATTTAAATTGGTTTTGGGAACTTATTTTATTATTTATGTTTTCCGCTGAATTATACTCTGAAATGGTTATTTTAATGAAGTGAATTGTTTTTAATTTTAATTATTTTTACGAGTGTTTTGAATGATTACCAACTGTGGGGTACCCGGGGTTCAGGTCCTTACAAGTTGGTATCAGAGCCATGGTTTGAGGGATCTGAGCATCCCCGAATGCTTGGACTCGAACTGTAAGAAAAGAAACTAGTATGCCCGCCGCGAGTAGCTGCACGCCAAGAGGTAACTTTAAATTATTTAGTCATTCCTTTGAATTTGAAAGTTTTCAGTATGTGATTAATTGTAAAGTGTTAGATAGAATGCTAATGTGGGTAGGGGAAGGGGTGCTTTGGACGGGCCGGTGAAGTAAACGACTAATAACACTTGATCAACGTTATTAGCGGTTTACCCTTACCTTCCATGGTTTAAATACCACTTGTGTCTGACTATGTTAGGGTTCCATCTTTGTAGGGATAAGATTTGGCTAACTCTCGAGTCGTTAGCATTAAAGTTTATCTTATTCCCTAAATTCTCCTGTTCATTTCCCATCCTCTCGAACGCTTTGCGCGTAATTGTTTAGCTGAGGCGTAGCATACTGTCACTCTGGGTTCCTTGGTACTTGACCGCTTAAATTCCTCGCTCCTTCACGAATGTATGAGCAACTGTTTAGCTAAGTAGGAGCGTGATGTTATCCCAGATACCTTTCTACTTGATGAATTACCGGTGTTAGTCTTATTTGATTCGGGCACCAGTAGAAGTTTTGTGTCTATCGCTTTCTGTTCCTCGTTGAATAAATCACCCGGGCGCGTAGTCGATGTGTTTGAGGTTGAGGTCGCCGTAGGAAAAATCCGTGTCCGTGTCTAGGGCTATTCAGGGTTGTTCCATCGAGTTGTCTGGGTATAGATTTCCGTTGCGATTGTATTTGATGCCGCTTGGTTGTTTCGATGTGGTGCTCGGGATGGATTGGCTCGCGAATGTTGATGCTCAGATCATTTGTGGTCAGAAACTTGTTCGTCTAAGGGCCCCGGATGTGACTCAAATTACGGTCTTTGGTGATCGGAATGTTGCGACGCCACATATTATATCCATGCTTAAGGCAGGAATGTTGATGCAGCGGGTGTGCGGGGTGTATCTGGCGTATGCTATAAATGTGAATACCGAGGTGGCTACCGTCGGTGATGTTCCTATTGTTCGGGATTTCCCGGATGTATTTCCAGATGATTCGTCAGATGTGCCGCCGGATCGCGAGGTCAAGTTCCAGATAGACCTTGTACCGGGCGCCAAACCCGTTGCCCGAGCTCCCTACCGCCTAGCGCCGAACGAAATGAAGGAACTTATGGCTCAGTTGGAAGACTTGCTCGATAAGGGCTTTATTCGACCGAGCATCTCGCCTTAGGGTGCCCCAGTCTTGTTCGTTAAGAAGAAGGGACGGTAGCATGCGGATGTGCATTGACTACCGTGAGTTGAATAAGGTCACTGTTAAAAATCGGTACCCGCTCCCGAGGATCGACGACTTATTTGATCAGCTCCAAGGAGCTAGTTGGTTCTCGAAGATCGACCTTAGGTCCGGGTATCATCAGTTGAAGATTCGGGAGGAAGATATTCCTAAGACTGCCTTCCGCACTCGTTATGGGCATTATGAATTTCTTGTGATGTCTTTCGGTTTGACCAACGCACCGGCTGCGTTCATGGATCTTATGAACCGGGTGTGTAGACCGATGCTCGATCGTTCGGTTATTGTGTTCATCGACGACATTCTTGTGTACTATAAAAGTGAATCCGATCACGCCAGTCATCTCGTGGAAGTGTTGGAGGCTCTGCGGAAGAACAAACTGTATGCGAAATTTTCTAAGTGTTCCTTCTGGTTGCGTGAGGTTCAATTCTTGGGTCATGTTATTAACCCGAGTGGTATTCTGGTTGACCCTGCAAAGGTGGAAGCCGTGAATGAATGGGAGTCTCCTAAGTCTCCATCTGAAATCCGTAGCTTTCTGGGTTTGGCGGGGTATTACCGCCGCTTTATTCCCGACTTTTCAAAAAATTACTTCTTCGCTGACAAGGTTGACTAAGAAGAGTGTTAAGTTCATTTGGGGTACTGAGCAGGAGGAGGCTTTTCTCGAGTTGAAGAACAGGTTGACGCATGCACCGATTTTAGCTTAACCGGATGGCACTGATGATTTGGTAGTGTATTCTGATGCCTCTTATCAGGGGCTTGGGTGTGTTTTGATGCAGCGAGGTCGATCATCGCTTATGCCTCACGGCAGTTGAAGCCTCATGAGGCGAATTATCCTACTCACGACTTGGAGCTGGCGGCAGTTGTGTTTGCACTTAAGTTGTGGAGGCATTATTTGTACGGGGTTCCTTGCGTCATCTATACGGATCATAAGAGTTTAAAGTATTTCTTCGAGCAAAACGAACTAAATATGCGACAGCGTCGATGGTTTGAGTTGATTAAGGACTACGATCTGGAGATTATGTACCATCCAGGTAAGGCTAACGTGGTGGCCGACGCGTTGAGCCGAAAGGAGAGACCGAAGCCGATTCGTGTAAAATCTTACCAGCTTATCCTTAAACCCGATATTTTGAAGCAAATAGCAAGCGTTCAGAATGAGGCTTTGCAGGTGGAATGGATTATGTCAGAACGTGTTTGGGTTCAGGAGAAATCGTTGGAAGACGTCGGCGACGGGGTGAATGATGTGTGTCTAATAACCCTATAATAATGACCCTCACAACTAAGCTTTAATATTAAAATGAAAATCCTGAAACCACACACAACCGGCAAGTGTACCGATCGCAAGTAGTATAGACTTAGGAAGTCCGAGTATCGAACACGTGGACACGTAAGAACGCTAAAGATCACTAACCCTATACAAGACCTACCTTAGAATAATATTTAATTAATTTTTGATTTCTTTTAACTTAACTGAACTAACCGGATTAACTAACAAAACTTACCAAAAATAGAAAAATTAACGGAAAACTAACTGTGTTGACTTCGGATGGAGAAAACGTCTACCTAGGTCTGAATCAAATTGTAGGTCTAACAATCTAATGGATTGGATGACTTCAAGACACCGGTCCCTAAAGATGACACGACTAAGGATCGCTCGGGCTCACTGGATTACCTCTCGGTCTCACTAACAAGCCTAAACTACTCAAAATCGGCTAAAACGACCAAACCGGGAAATAATTGCTAACGTGTTCTAATGAAGGATCACCTCTCGGTCTCACCAACACTCGACCCTAATGGTAATGAATACTACACAACCAAGGATAGAGGAACAATTCAACTTAAACCAAAATAGATCAACTAGTCGCTCAAAACACCTAAACCTGACAAGAAACGAACTCGCTCTCGCGCAATCCCTATTCTAGCATGCAAAGGCAATGAGACGACCCTACTTCCTATCACCTCTCGGTCTCAAAGAAGGTGTCTAACCGCTGTACTTAATCCAATAAATCATGCAACAAAAACCTACGGTGGTACCTACCGCAAACAAACCCTAAACACAAAGTCTAGAATCAAACAATGCACCGATCAATCAATACAAAACTAATTAATCAACACACGGGGTTTATGCAATAAATCACCAAAATTTCCAGCCCTTAAACACAACCTATTTCATGTCTAAATCAAACTTTACAATAACAATTCAAGTCTATCAATCAAACAATCCATAAAACCTATCAAAACCTAACAAGAATCATCATTCCTAGGTAGAACTAACAAGATTAGCCGAGCATAATTTTTGGACAGCAGCAAACACTTAATAAAACCATCGTTAAACTCATACCAATCATCTTAACAAACATCCAATGATCAACACTAATCATAAACAATTCAATCTCTCAATCAAGTGCAAAACTAGTTAACAATTAAACAAGAGAATTAAAGTTGTTGAACAATGTTATGAAAGAAAGGATATTGGGTGTTCCGGGCTGCTGTTGGCTGTTATTGCTGCTGTTGCTGCTGTTGCTGTTGTTGTGCCGCTGTTGATTGTTGTTGTGCTGCTGTTGATTCCGTCCAGCAGCTCTTTTTGCTGATTAGGGTTTTATTTTTTTATATAATATAATATAATATGGTCTTGGGCCTCCATGATGCATACGGGTCGGGCCTTGAGCTTTGTCTTGAACTTGTATGCGTAAAAGGCTCGTTAAAAGCTCGAAAAGTCCCGGTTTCTTCCTTTCTTTTACCCAAAACCTACAAGATTAATAAATGTATGTAAAACCTATCTAAAACGAGTAAAAACACATAAAATATAATATATTACGTAGATAAAAGGTGCGGAAAATACGTGTGTTTTACAACACATCAGTGAAGTATAAGGATGGTCCTTTATAGGTACCGAAGTATGGGGGATTCAAAGATAAAATTTTGGATGAGGCACACAAGTCGTGCTATTCTATTCACCCGGGCTCGACCAAGATGTACCAAGACTTGAAGAAAAATTATTGGTGGCCTACGATGAAGTTTGAGGTGGCTCAGTACGTGAGTAAGTGTTTGACGTGTCTACAAGTTAAGGTCGAGCATCAAAAGCCGTTCGGAAGCTTCGACCTTTAGAAATACCTGAGTGGAAGTGGGAGCATCTCACTATGGATTTTGTGACTAATTTGCCTCGTACTCCTAAGGGTAGTTATGACACCATTTGGGTAATTGTTGATAGATTGACCAAGAGCGCTCATTTCTTGCCGATCCGAGAGACTTTTAATTCCGAGCAGTTGGCCGATGTGTTTATTCGTGAAATCGTTTCTAGGCACGGGGTGCCGGTATCTATTGTTTCGGATAGGGATACGCGTTCTACCTCCAGGTTTTGGAAAATGTTTCACGAGGAGATGGGCACCAAACTCCTCATCAGTACTGCTTACCACCCGCAGACGGATGGTCAGTCCGAGAGGACTATTTAGACTCTCGAGGATTTGTTGCAGGCTTGTGTTATCGACTTTGGTGGTAGTTGGGATCGTCACTTACCGTTGGTTGAGTTCTCGTATAATAACAGTTATCACGCCACGATTGGGATGCCACTGTTTGAGATGCTGTATGGTAGGAGGTGTAGGACTCCAGTCTATTGGGGTTCCATTGGACATAAACAGTTGGATAGTTGGAGGTAGTTGAGGCTAAGACTGAGAAGCTCGATAAAATTTAGGCGTTTATGAAGGCCGCCCATGGCCGACAAAAGTCTTACGCGGATAAAATGCGAAGACCTATTATGTTCGAGGCTGGAGATCGGGTTATGTTGAAAGTTTCTGCTTGGAAGGGCATTTTTCGTTTGCGTAAGAGGGGAAAGCTCAGTCCGAGGTTTATTGGTCCATTCCGTATTTTGGCCCGAGTTGGTGAGGTAGCATATAGGCTGGAATTGCTCGAGGAGCTTGCGGGGATTCATCCTACTTTTTGCGTGTCCCATCTGAGGAAATGCTTAGCAGATAAAGAGGCTCATGTGCCTCTTGATGATATTGAGTTCGATAGTAAGCTAAACTACGTTGAGCAATCGATTTCTATTCTTGACCGTCAGGAAAGACGTTTAAGGAACAAGGTGGTTAGGCAGGTGAAGGTACCGTGGAGGCACCGTAGTGGTTCCGAGGCTACTTGGGAGTTCGAAGACGAGATGATGAAACCCTACCCGCAGTTGTTCCTGTCGCGTCGGGATTCGGGGATGAATCCCATTGTAAGGGGGGTGGATTTGTAACACCCGTTAATTCCGGTTCCAAGAATTAAAGCTTGTAGAGTATGTATAATTCTCGGGATTTATCTAACGTTTCTCGGAAGCCTTTACGTTATCCCGGTACGTTAAAGAACTTAACTTTTCCTTCCATTTTGCCTTACATTTCAATTTGGAGGGACTTGGATGTAACTATTTTATTTATATCATAAAACAAATAAACCCTAACCCCTAACCCTTTCTAGCTGCCGATCAGACCTCAAGACCCCCCCTGCTCGGTTTTCTTCTGCCCCGCCAAGTTTCAGCCGTGAAAACATCAATTCAAGGTCGGTTTTATGATTCCCCATGTCTTTTACACCTTAATTGATCATATTAACGCGCTTATTGGTCGTTAAGGTTGAGTTTTGATGATAACAGTTTGCTGACAGATTCGTATACGTTTATTGTAGGGTCTGTAACGCGATGATATTCCTCTGTTTTTGATCGATTCTTGATTCCATGATGTTCTAATTTGATTTTAGTTTCCAGAAAGGTATAATACATAATTTTTGGACGAGATTTGAATGGTTTTTATGAATTTATAAAATCGAGTGTCAACGCTGATGCGGGATGACGGATTCTGGTCTGTCCTCCCGACATCATAACCTTTTTTCGACAGGTCCAAATTGGATGGTTCCACTTCTGGAATTTAATATTTTCAGTTAGGAACCAAACTCAATTGGAATCGTTTAATTTGGTTTGGCAATAAATTTTATAAAAATAAAACCATTTTGTTGCGCACTGAAATAGCTGCGCGTACCTTGCTGTGTTGGAGGAATTTTTATAATTTTTGTGTCCAATAGAAAAATATAATAAAAATATTTTTATAAACCTAAGACATTTATTAAAGTCTGGTAAAAATTTAATAATTTATTTCAAAGGTTATCCTATGTAATTAAATGCATCTTCGCATGCTAAAATCTACTCGTTTTACTCGTTATTAATCGATAAGTTCGTTTTAGGCTTAACCGGTGGATTTGGTTACTTGAAAGGTTTTAGGGGCCGAGGTAAAGTAACTGGGTATGGGTTGGGCCTTGGGCCAAGTTGTTGGGCCTTGGGCCAAGTGTTGGGCCTCGGGCCAAAGTGTTGGGCTTGAACGGCCCATTAGGTAAGAGTGTTCTTACGGTCTAGTTTAGTAACGCGTTGTGTACTATTTATAGGCCCTTACTTGTGAGTGTGCTCTTAGGGATTTCCTAGCTCGTTGCAGGTGTTCGATCGATTTCAGGTGAGTTCATGATGCTCCCTTTTAACTCTTTTTAAGTTTTGGGCTAGCTTGCACACCTAAGTGTTTTCTTACTTGATGAAATGTTTTTTTTAATCTATTTTATATAGGCTTGCTAGTATATGGTAGGCCTTGGGATGTTAAATATATATATTTATATATATACACACATTATTGTTTGGCCTATATTTAGCGATGTTGTAGTCGTTTCGACTACTGATGTTGCGTATGCCTACTTTTTGTTTGCATGCGTTGATGTTACGTGTTTGGGTTGTACGTTTGCTCGACCCTGATGTTACGTGTTTGGGTTGTACGTTTGCTCGACCCTGATGTTATTACTTGGATGATATATATGTAGGTATATAATCATAAGGATGTTTATATATAATTATAAGGACGATTATATATAATTATAAGGATGTTTATATTTAAGTATAAGGATGTTTATATATATATATATATATATATATAAGGATGATTATTTATTGTTGATGATGGCCTAACTGTTTTATCCGGTTTATTTGGCCTAATTGTTTTATCCCTTTTGTTTTAAAACTCTTGGGATGACTATTATGATTATTATTATAGATGTTATTTATAAAAACTTGAACTCACTCAGCTCAAGCTGACTTTGTGTGCATGTTAGTGTGAGTTTCAGGTTAGGAGATGGATACATTACCGCTTGGACGTGCACGAAGCTACTTGGACGGTGGAGAGCATACTTAGTCGGATGTTTCAATAATAATAAATGTTTTCTTTTTTAACATTTATTTAAATTGGTTTTGGGAACTTATTTTATTATTTATGTTTTCCGCTGAATTATACTCTGAAATGGTTATTTTAATGAAGTGAATTGTTTTTAATTTTAATTATTTTTACGAGTGTTTTGAATGATTACCAACTGTGGGGTACCCAGGGTTTGGGGCCTTACACCTTAGTGTTTTGGCTGGGTTTTGTAAGAACAGCAGAAGCACCTTCAAATAATGTCATTTTGATCTTTTAGAATGATTTAGAATGCTTGAAATGTTATAATATATAAAGAGGGTTTGGTCTAAGTTGGCGGGCTGGACTGTTTGGGCCCCCTTTGGGCCCAATTTTAGCCTATTAATCTCGTTTTGCGTGCCCGAACGTGAAATCCCGAGTCCTAGTTTATTTCGGGTTCAGTTTTTGGCGATAAAAATATATCGCGTGCGACAAACAGCGCAAAAACAAACGTTTTTTGGCGATTTTTGTGTAAATTTATAAAAGCATACCATTTGTTTGTACAAGACAAAAATATTTTCATTGATCGATTAAAACATCTCAAATAAGTGTTTTGTAGGTCTTTTTCGGCTTGACGGATGATACAATTCTTGTTTTGAAACTAACCTTCGCGTTTAACGTCATAGCGGGTTGTTATACGAGTATGTTTTCGTCTAACTGATTCGCTATTGTACTAAGGGTGTAATACTAATATGTTGGCTTATATTAAACGTATATCACTTATAGATGCCCCCCACCCCCGATTTGTGAATAGTAAGGTCTACCTGGTTTTGTCACAAATGTCACATTCTTCCCTAATTAAGAAATTTTGTCCCCGAAATTCCATATACCAATTAAAAGCTTCTTAGGAATATACAAGAATATTTTTTTTCGTTTTCAATTATTTTTAATTCCCCATTGTAAGGGATTTTACCAAACTTTGACCATTGAAATTCTGTTGAGTCATAACTGTTTTGATTTTTTCGTTCATTAATTAAACGGGTTCTTTACAAGTTTAGTTATAAGTAAGTTTTCAAGTGGTATTATTTCTGCCTCGTCAATAAGGCACTTGTTTGTTTCGATATATAGGAAATTATTAGTAGAACTAAAACTCGACACTAAATATGGTTTTAGTCGATATGCTACGGGATTAAATTTTGAGGTCACTTCATACAGTTATATACGCTGACGTTAACTTATCGGTTTTCCTCAACTTAAATAACGCCTTTCAAAGGTCAACAAGTTACTATGTACATTGGTATCGTTCTTTTGTTAGTCTCAGGCGGCTTTCAATTTGTTTTTGAATCTTAAGAGCTTTATCTTTGGTTTCCAGAATCAAATCGTATTTTGCCTTTTTGAGTGTGCCAACTTTCAGTCTAATTAAGTGGCGATTTATATTCATGCTCGCATCATATCGGTTATAGTGCTGCTCGTATCATATTCTAATAGCTATTAGTATACGAAGAATAGGCCAGTGGAAAATGCTGGTCCTAATTTCCTCTAAGATCTAATATATAGGCGCAAGGTAGTTCTTCTAGTGTCTGTGTAGTTCATCCAGATCGATCGTTTGTTTGTGATTGACAGGTCATGCTTAAAGTGATTCGTTTTCTTAACATCATGCATAGCTTTCCAAAACTAAGAGACGAAATGATTATCTCGATCTGAAATAATTGGGATAGACGCGCTATGCTGAGATATAATTTCATTAACATAATGTTAGGCAAGCCTTTCTGTTGTGTAGTTGTTATTGAGCAGGAGGGAGTGTGCAAATTAAGTTAGTCGATTAACTAGTACCTGGACTACACTGTGTTCTCGGAATGATTTACGAAAGTGTGTTATGAGGCTCATAGTATTCTGTTCCCACTTCTACTAGGTATTTCGATTGTTAAACATTACTGATGGTTTTTGAAATTCTCTCTTAATTCCAGCACGAGTAAGGTATTTCCCACTTCTACTTGGTTTTTGAAGTATAGAATTTCATCATTTTTTTTCTCAAAGTTATGTTCGTTCTAGTGCAAATTTTCGTTTTCCTAGTGGTTTGCCTTTAGGGCTACATTTTGCGTGATAAGGATTTGTTCTGTAAGGCTAGATTGGGCAATCATTCCAAGTGCTCGTACTTTTAGCGGTTTAATTATGTCCTTTCTGCTCAAGGCATCTGCTACCATATTAGCCTTTTTCGGATGGTAGGAAACTTTTCACTCGTTATCATTCAGCAATTCCACCCTCTTCTTTGCCGCATGTTTAGTTCTTTCTAGTTAATACTGTATTGTAGGCTCTTTCGGTCAGTGTAAACAGTACTTTGGGTGCTAAACAAATAGTGCTTCCATGTTTTAAGTGCAAAAATAACCACTCCCAATTCTAGGACATGAGTAGTATAATCTTTCTCGTGCACTTTTAACTGTCGGGAAGTACGCGTCCTAAACCTATTCGGGATGCCTCACAATAAACAACAAGGTCGTCAGTTCCTTCTAGGAGACTTGGTATCGGGCTTGACACAGTTTTTGTTTTAGCAATTGGAAAGCCATTTCTTGTTCTCCTCCCAAATCATAAACTCGGTCTTTTTGGATTGAAAGGGTTAAAGGTTGGGCAATACTGGAAAAGTTTACAGTGAAGCACCGATAATACTTAGCTAGCCCGAAAATTGGCGAATCCCTTTTGGTGACCTTGATGCTTACCAGTTTTGCTCGGGTCTATATTGATTCCATGTCGGTTAACAACGTGCATTATAAATTTCACATCTTGTAGCCAAAACTCAAACTTGGACAACTTGGCATACAATTTCTCCCGCCTTAACAACTCCAAGATTATTCGTAACTGATGCTCGTGTTCCTCCTTAGTTTTCGAATATATCAGAATATCATCAATAAATACTATAACGACTTTGTCAAGGTACGGCTTGCAAACTCGGGTTTATGAGGCCCGTGAAAACTGCGGGTGCATTAGTCAGCCCGAAAGACATAACTAGGAATTCATAGTGACCATAACGAGTTCTAAATGCCGTTTTAGACACATCTTCGTCTTGGATTTTTATTTTTGGTGGTAGTCAGATCGAAGGTTAATTTTTGAGAAGTAATTCGCTCATTGGAGTTGATCGAACAAATCGTCTATTCATGGGAAGGGATATTAGTTTTTGATGGTGATTTTGATTAGTTCCCCGGAAATCAATACACATCTTGGAGCTTCCATCCTTCTTTTTTATCAATAAAATCGGTGCTCCTCAAGAAGGATAGCTAGGACCTATGAAATTTTTATCTAATAATTCTTGTAACTGGCTGAATAATTCTTACATATCGTTGAGTGCCAGACGATAAAATGTCCTTCATAATAGGAGTTGCTCCCGAGATTAGGTCCATTTGGAATTCCATGTGTTGGGTTAGTGGTAATCCGAGTGGTTCATCGGGAAGGACATATAAATATTTACGTGTTACAGGGATATTTCCTATATATTTTCCATCGGGGTTCTTACGGTTACGCTTTCCAGAAATGCCACACATTCTTGGCGTCAGCATTTTAAAATCTCGAGTTAGGACATGAGGAATAATATAGTGTCAGAATTTTCTCTTTGTACTGTAATCACGTCATTATTTGATAGGGGAATCTTAACTACTATTTTTTTCTTACAAACAATATGTGCTTTATACACAATTAACTCTCTCATACAGGCATTTACATCCAAACTTTCTAACTTTACCGGGAGTAGATCAATAAGAATCGGTTGGCCGTTTAAGATAATAGGGCAGTTTTGGTATGTTTGGTTAACAGTTATAGGTTTATCGTTAGTGAAGTCTATAGCTTAGGGATCTGTTAGTTCACCAACCGGTATATTTTCCATGGCTAAGAAGTTAATAAGAATAAGTCTTCTATCGGTATCTATATTAAACGAAACTAGAGCATATTAGTTAGAGTTTACGAATGTATTCTTACACCACGATTAAGTCTTGCCATGATTTATTTGCTCCAATCACTAAACGCGGCCTCCAGCCGAGTTAGACGTTAATGCTTGTTCTTGGTTTAACCAGGGACATTTCTTTTTGTAGCGTTTCATACTTCCACACTCATAGAATGCATGAGGGTTTGTCATAGGTTGTGCGTGAACTAGTTGCGATTGTGCTAACTGGGAAGGGTGAGATTAGGACAACCTGCTTACAGCGTTTATAATGGTTCCATAGCTACAGGTATAGTATCCAATCTTTCTGGTTTTTTTTTATTCGACATTCCCTTATAATGATCACATAACCAAACTTTGGCGAAGGTTCATTGTATATTTTTTGTTCGGAACTAAAGTTCATTGCCGTATCGTTTTGAGTTGTAGGGCGTGCACGTTTAATTTGTTATAGTTATTGTACCCCTGTTTTGTGATTAGTTCATTTTATACGAGATGATTTTCATGGGTATTCTCAAAACACTATTTCTGACCAAATCAAAAGCTACCACACCGGCTTATGTCACAACATTTTTAAAGATTTATTGGTAACTGAATTAATTAAAGTTCCTACTTCTTGGGCTACTAACTATGGTACCAGTCGAGCCAGACCGTTAAAACGGTTTGTGTATCCCAATTAGTCCGCACCTTTTGTTTTCAGTTTCCCGGGTTCGTATTCTAATTTCTAGATTTCATTCCTTGGACGAAAATGTTTTAATAAAAGGGTTTTAAGTTTTGTCCAAGTCATACGGTTGGTTGCCTCTTGTTCCCAAGTTTGTACAATCGTTATCTATCACATATGTGATGATCAATTTCTGGTATTGATAACAGACTTTATCACTTCGATTCATTTTACTAACCCATTTACTCTTTTAGTACCAATAGAATTTATAGGTTTGCACAATGTAATTTGTTTAAATGAGTATTCCCATTGTGAAGGATCACTATTGTTACGACTAGTATTCGTGTTCGGTAAGAGATTTTTATTGCCAATGGCATTTAGTGGGGGAAATTATCATTATCGGTAGTAGCGTTAGTGCTTAGTGGGGGAGTATTATTTGTGACAATGTTCGTATTTATCAAGTAAATAATATTTGTAACTGTATTAGTATTGGGCGGTGAAATAATATTCGCGGCCGTATTAGTGATTGGCATTTTATTTATATTCATTATCGTATTAATGCAGGCAGCGAATTGTGCTGCTTAGTCAGAGTTACTATCTGCAATTGCCGAACAATCATCTCGGCCACAACTGCCTCAGATCACGTGTTTGTTTTCTTCGGGGCCATCTCATAACGATAAACGACTATACTTCACTTAATAGTAATTCTCCCTATAACTCATTGTGTCGGGAATCACATTACCTAATAATCAGGTATTTCAAATAGCGCATATGTATTATACACATTGAATCTTGTATCCATATACAAAGGATACTACATAAATTTAGCCTAATAAGGCCATAGCATGCATGTATATACTGAAAGTTATCAACAAGTGACGAGTAATTTTTAACCCGGTACGGGTCAATGTTTATACTAAGAGATCCAAATCGTCCTTCATATCAGCATAGCAAACTACCAGATGCTTTCATGGAGTATCAAAACTATACACAACATTACCATACTATCCTTGCCTATCCGAACACATATTATAATAATCATGAATAGTTCACAACTCGCACAACAATTATTCCGATATAATCCCACCATTGGGTAACTTTTTTATCCTGCCTCTCCCATAAGTAGACATTTGCTTGTTATTAGTTTAAATAGTATGTTTTAGTCGGGAGCCATTTGTATACTTCCCTTGACCTTTTGATGCTATTAAATATAATTATAAAATATTCTCTCACAAGGTCATTCAGTACCCGCAAGCATGCTGGGTGTGCTAAAAGTGGTGATTTATTAGTTGGGAGTAAGTATGTTCTCTATAAGATAAGACACATCATTAGTCCGCGAGCGTGAGCTTTCTCCTCTATAATAAATCGATTAGAGTGGAAACAGCATAGTAGTGATTGGAGATACTCGTACATATATAATTTGATGAGTTTGTTGATTAGGTGGGTTTGGCAGGGTTGGTTGTACTAATGATATGAAAAACTTTTGAACTATAGCTGATAAGTAGTATATATGGGTGATTACGGTCTGTTATATTTCGAGGATTTCGTAAAGTACTTATTATACTTATAATTTAATAAATTGGGCTCGTTAATAGGTATTTTCCTAGGAATAGTGTTTATTCTTGAATGACAGAAATGAAAAGATGACTTGAAAACAACTCAGTTTACTGTCAGAAAATAGATATATGAGATAAAGATTACGCCCGAACTAACAAGTGTTGCATTACCTTGAGATGGACGTATGTAGATCGCACCTCCTACGATTCTTTTCTAAGCATTGAATTTACGCTCGGTTTGTGGTTCGATCATACAATAAGATTCAATTTGGAATCGACAAAGCTTTATCAAAATTCTCACTTATAGGTAACACCGGTTCTTCATCCAGTATGAGTCTACCGATCTCGACATCTTTCAGTTCTAACAATGTGTCATAAAAATAATATTTTTCGATAACAGAAATCAGAGTAGAGAATATTATTCTTTAAGGCCAAATAAAATATTTTAATTGTTATGACCAGATATAACATTAATTATGATAAAATATAATATTAGTTTTAATAAAATATGGTTTTAATTATAATAAGAATTAATATTGATTATGATCGAATATAATATTCGTCACAATAAGATTTATTAATATCAATAATACAGTACGTACACGTAATCGTACACCTTATATATATATATATATATATATATATATATATATATTGGGGAAGGATCAAGAGAGAACTCCGACTTAGGGAGAGAATTAGAGAACTTCTAATTAGAGGGTTATTTTTGTAAAAGTGCTTCCTAATTACACCTAACAATCGTGAGAACCCCTGTGCCAATTTTTCCCTCTCCCCTGCTACAATTGCTGAAGCCCCCTTCTGAACCCTAATCGAAGATGATAATGAAGATCGATTTGAAGCTCGATTTTGAACCATAATTGTCGACTCTGAACCCTAGTTGAAGATGATATTGAAGATTGATTCTCTATGAATCATTACGTATCTTTAGCTTTGATTTCAATCATTAAATATGCAATTGAAGGTGCTTCAATCGTGATACTGATAAACTTATCACGTATTGCTTCGTTTGAAATTTCTATAAACAAAATTGGTATTTTAATTCAAAATTTAGGCGATTCTAGGTCAGAAACAAGTGCTATTTGATGAACAAACCCTAATTTGTTTTATCGAGGTGCCCAATATAGTTAATATGTTGATGTTGATTCAAATTATTGCAAATCTAGTTGTATTCTATTCCAATCTGTTTGTGTTGGTCAACAAGGTAACATCTTAATTATATACTGCAGATATGTAGTATAATGTTTATATATTGCATATATGTAATATAAACTACTTACGATTTGTTTGATTTGAGTGAAAAATCGAGCTCCTATGTTGATTTTTTCATGCTTGAAAACGTTAAGAATGCATACCTTAGCTATCCATTGTGTTGATAACTTAACATTTTATAAAGCCCGGACCAGTTATAGTGTATGATTCTATCATGTCAGATGCTGGAAGTATATATATATATTATAAACTTCCAAAGGTTAGGCCTTTGTATCTATACTTGTGTAATTCAAAAACTAGTTTTAGTTTTCAATACGCAAACAAGATGGTATGTGCATGATAATGTGTAAGTTAAAAGGCTTGCGTAAAGTTGCATCTGCCATGGTTGATATTGCATGCGCATATTTGACTAAAAATGCATCGGTTTATCTTATGACAGAGTTAAGTTGGCTTGAAACACATGTTGCCCATAATTGTTTTCATCCTAAGTTGGTAGTAGCAATACAACAATGTTAAGTAGGTCTGGAAATTATATTTTTTCTATTCATTTTTTTTATCTACTCTGTGTGACTTAAATTTATTTTTTCTAATGCAAGGCAAGGAAAACACACATAAATGATGCCATGTTGCGCCGGTACTCTAAAGTGTATTCGACCGCTAATTAAGGGCTGACTAGTGGTGATATTAGGCACGAGATAACCTTTTGTGTTGAATTGCACATAAAAGTTGTGTGCATATGTTAGCATAAGCGTTACAACGCGCTGACCAAACTACTGGGTAATTAAATAAGTGTAGTTGAATTTGATTGAGGTTGTTTTGTTTATGTTGGACATGCATAAAATTTTCATATATTATATAAATTTGAAGCTGGTTTTTAGCTGCATTTTAATTAAATTATTTGTTATTTTTTTTTAAAATTTTGAGCAGTTCTCTAATGGAAGGCTACTTACATTTATTTTGGTTTCATATCAGGGTTGGTTCCATTTAGTGTTGGCTTAGAGAGTTTTTTTTTTTTTTTTTTTTTTTTTTTTTTTCTGTCGGTATGCAATCTATATTCTGACGGTCACACAACTGCCCACATTACCAAGTTTTACTTTCACTGACACCTGTTTCAGCAGTCTCTAAACCGCAGAACATAAAATTTATCGCTTAAATTTAAGTAAAATTATATATTGCACATATGTAATACAAATAAATTACTTGTATTGATGCTACAATTTGAGTATAAACAGTCACCAACAAACATATAAAAAGATATAATTTTTAAAATGTAAGTAGAATGTATAGTGCACATATGTAATACAAACAAATAAGCTTGAATTGAGGTTATGATTTGAATATGAACAAGCACCAGCAAACTATTGTCATGGAGACAAACGAGATTGCATTCTAGGCCATATGCTATTTGATCGTTCTTTAGTTTTATTAACTCAATTTTTTTCAAACACCATGTTTATTTTCTTGGTACCTTCTTTAAGCCCGATCTTCACCTGGTTATAAATTAAATCAAACAGTTAGTATTTATACCTAATAAAGTACCAGTACATATATGTGATACACTAATGTTGCATATATGCAATACAACATACAATAACTCTGCACATATGCATTACAACATGATTCAGATGATGTAATAGCTAAGAAGCATACATGTGAAACAACAAACAATAACATTGCATATATGTAATACAACACACCTCATATACATGTAATAGCTAATCATTGTATATACGTAATGCGGCAAGCAATAATATTGCACATATGTATTACAACATGGTTCATATGTGTAGTGGCTAAGTGATGCATATAATGTGATACAATAAACAATAGCATTGCATATACGTAATACAACACACCTCTTATGCATGTAATAGGTAATCATCGCATATATGCAATACAACATACACTAACACTGCACATATGCACTACAGCGTGGTTCAGATGATGTAATAGCTAAGAAATGTATACATGTGATACAACAAACAATAACACTGCATATATGTAATACATCATACCTCTTATGCATGTAATAGCTAATAATTGCGTAATGCAAAACAACATACGATAACCCTACACATATGCAATACAACATGCTTCATATGGCATAATAGCTATGCGATGCATACATGTTATACCGCATGGTTCATATGCATGTAAGAGTTAAGCAATACGCATATGTAATACAACAGGTTGCATATGCATTAAATAGCAATCATAACTAATATATATCGTACCGTCACTCTTTACATCCTTGGGCTGCATTCCTCATCCACGAGTGTCGCATGTTTTCACCTTCATTGTCAATTTTGATTTCCTCGTGGCCTTCGTGTCTGTGACACATATGTAATAGTCAATTCAAACCTACGGATCAAAGTATTATATGCATATAATGTATAAACTTATCTAAATCATACTATCAACACTCCTATTATGTGGATACATTTAATATAATTGATTCAAAACATATGCAATTACATTCCACAATTTTCCCCTGTTTTGCTATCTGCTTCTTTTATTTTTACCCCTTGTCTTTTTCGTATTATCGACTATAATGTCATTAAAACATGCATATAATATGTATTGCATATATGTATTATAACTTCAAAAATGATCTAACATCTCATCCCAATTTAAGATGCATTACGTATATCTAGGATAAAAAAATATGCTTGAATAGAGTACCATTACTATGTTCAACAATACATATATGCGATATAATTGAAAGTTATTCAATGAGATACACCATTCATATATGTAATATTCCACTAATCATGTAAATTAACGGACTGCTATCGTTGTATGATACTATATATACAAATCGCTCACATTGGCACTTATAGTATGCCTAATCGACAATAAATATACAAATCATGCAGATTCAACTCAATATATGCCAAACCAACACTCAAAATACGTATCACATTAATAATGTAGATAATGTTTATGCATTGCATAAACGAGCTACACTAAATCCGCATCAACATTAATACGCCACATGTCATATGTATACGCACTACATTAAATCAGCACTTGCATGAGTATCACATGAAAGTGCCTCGTATACGTATTACAGTAGTTCCGCATAAACGTTAACCATAACGATAGTGCGTATGTGCATTTCATCCTGTAATGCATATATGTATCACATTAAAAATGCAGATAATACAAGTGCTGCGTATACGTATTACAGTAGTTCCGCATAAACGTTAAAAGTATAGCGGTTGTGCATATGTGCATTTCATCCTGTAATGCATATATGTATCACATTAATAATGCAGGTAATACAAGTGCTGCGTATACGTATTATAGTAGTTCCGCATAAACATTAAATACAGCGGTAGTGCATATGTGCATTTCATCATGTAATGCATGTACGTATCACATTAATAATGCATGTAATACAAGTGCTGTGTATACGTATTAAAGTAGTTCCGCATAAACGTTAAATATAGCGATGGTGCATATGCGCATTTCATCATGTAATGCATGTACGTATCACATTAATAATGCAGATAATACATATGCATTGCACATATATGCTAGAATAGATTCGCATAAACGTCTGAGATGCCAGTAATGTGTAACGCCCATTAATTTCGGTTCCAAGAGTTAAAGCTTGTAAAGTATGTGTTATTCTCGGGATTTAACCGACGTTTCTCGGTAGCCTTTACGTCATCTCGGTACGTTAAATAATCCAACCTTTCCTTCCAAGTTACCATATCCCTTAAACTTTAGGGGCTAATGTGTAACATTTATTTTATATCATAAAATAATGAAAAACCCTAACCCTAAACCCCATGCACAGCCGATCGGACCAGACACCCCCCCTAGCGATTTTTCTTCTGTGCAGCCGAGTTTCAACCGTAAAAACTTCAATTCAAGGTCGGTTTTATGATTCCCCATGTCTTTTACACCTTAATTGATTATATTAACGCGCTTATTGGTCGTTAAGGTTGAGTTTTGATGATAACAGTTTGCTGACAGATTCGTATACATTTATTGTAGGGTCTGTAACGCAATGATAATCTATTGTTTTTGATCGATTCTTTTTTCGATGATATTCTACTTTGAGTCTAGTTTCCAGAAAGGTATAATATGTAATTTTTGGACGCGATTTGAATGGTTTTAATGATTTTATAATATCGAGTGTCAAAGCTGATGCGGGATGACGGATTCTGGTCTGTCTTCCCGACGTCATAACCATTTTTCGACAAGTCCAAATTGGTTGGTTCCACTTCTGGAAGTTAGTATTTTGAGTTAGGAACCAAACCCGATTGGAATCATTTAATTTGGCTAGGTAATGATTTTTATAAAAATAAAACCATTTTGTTGCGCACTGAAATAGCTGCACGTACATTGCTGTGTTGGAGGAATTTTTATAATTTTTCGGTCCATTAGAAAAATATAATAAAAATATTTTTATAGGCCTAAGACATTTATTAAAGTCTGTTAAAATTTAATAATTTATTTCAAAGGTTATCCTATGTAATTAAATGCATCTTCGCATGCTAAAATCTACACGTTTTACTTGTTATTGATCGATAAGCTTGTTTTAGGTTAACCGGGTGGCTATCCAATTGAGCGTTTCCGGGACTGTTTTGAGTGAGGTTTTTGCACCAAAATCCTCCTAGGTATGTGTGGTACATCATACTTAAAAACCATATTCATTGAAGGTGTTTAGGTCGGTCAATCGATTTTAGTTCGAAAACTAGGGTTTATCGGGTGTAGAATCGTCAAATGTTGAGTTTGATGTGTTAATCGATTGAATGACCAATCAAATCAGTTTGCTTAGCCCTAGGGGGGTTTAAGGGCTGTGGGAAAATTATTTCTTTGGTACTCGGGGCTGATTAGGTTGGTGATTAGTCAATCGAGTCGGTTGTGCGCGAATTGTCGTTTAAACATTAAAGTGAGTGTTGTAAAAAGGAACAGTCAACCCTATCAACTTGGATGACATAATTATGATGTATGAAAAGGTTAAGATGGGAATTTGGTCCATCTGGGGCTGATTTGTTTGACAATTGGTTTTAAGATTTATTACGCGCGTATTCGACTCGATTTGCATACCGACGGGTGAGTTGTGCATCATGGTTAGCCCCGACCATGATCGTATGGTGGATTTGGTTAATTGAAAGGTTTTAGGGGCTGAGGTAAAGTAAAAGAGTATGGGTTAGGCCTCGGGCCAAGTTGTTGGGCCTGAGCGGCCCGTTAGGCAAGTGTGTTCTTACGGTCTAGTTTAGTAACACGTTGTGTACAATTTACAGGCCCTTACTTGTGAGTGTGCACTTAGAGATTTCCTAGCTCGTTGCAGGTGTTTGGTTGATCTCAGGTGAGTTCATGATGCCCCTTTTCACTCTTTTCAAGTTTTGGGCTAGCATGCACACCTAAGTGTTTTTCGTACTTGATGAAATGTTTTAAACGATTTTATATAGGCTTGCTAGTATATGGTAGGCCTTGGGATGTTAAATATATATATATATATATATATTTATATGTATATATATATATATACATATATACATTATTGTTTGGCCTATATTTGGGGAATCGTAGTACTAACCTTTAATTGATGTTTTACGCTCACGACTTGGCCGGAAAAAGGAAAATCGCCGGGGGGGGGGGGGGGGGTGGGGGCTGTGAAGGTGCCGATCGGACATATGAAAGGGGTTAGGGTTAGGTTTGTTTATGTTATAAAATTTTTTCACATCTAGTCCCTCCAGTTATAAAGAATTAACATTTTGGTTGAAGTGACTACCACTCAGTCGAACCCCAATTAAAGGTCAACTAGTTATCGTTTGAAAGATTGTGTTCGGTTGACTAGAATTGTAGTTTGATGCGTTTAACACGAGGGTTGAAGTGATTAACGACCAATTCAGTTCGGGGACACTTGGTTTGATGTAAGGGCTGTTGAAAAATCATTTTTATAAGTTATAGGGCTGAATTGGTTGTCGATTACTTCAACGGGTCGGTACAACGCGCAATTTCGTTTATTGAGTTGTTGGTGCCTTATACTTGTGAGTTACCGACCCATTTGACTCGTGTAGCGTCGTGTGGACTTGTTGGCTGTGATTTTATCATATTGGGTCTACACGGGGGCTGAGTTGGATGTTAATGGCCTAAACGACTGTTAAACACGCGTATTGGTATCACCTAGTGCTTCCAGGGGTAATTTAAGAATTCTTTATTCCCGGGAGTGTCTAAGGGTCGTTTTGGTGAATGTGAGGCATCGGGGGCTGTTGAGATTTAGTTTGATGAGGTCGAGGCTTTAGGTGACCTGAACTCCATTAGAACGTTTCGTAGGATAAGCAAGTCATCTTGATGTCATTAGTATTGATTGAATGTAAACCGGCAGGTGTTTGAGTCTTGGGATTACTTAGGGATTCTCTAGCTCGTGGTGAATCCGTGTCTCGTGTCAGGTGAGTTCATGATGCCCCCTTTTAACTATTTTTAAGTTTTGGGCTAGCATGCACACCTAAATGAATTTTCTTGATGAAACATTTAAACTATTTTATATCGGCTTGCTCGTATATGGTAGGCCTTGGGATGTTATAGTATGTATGTATATATATTATTGGATGGCCAATATTTGGTGATGTTAGTAGTCGTTATCGACTACGGATGTTACGTATGCCTACTTTGTGTTTGCATATGTTGATGAGATCTTACGTGTTTGGGTTGTACGTTTGCTCGACCCTGATGTTATTACTTGGATGTTATATATATATAGGGATGCACTTATAAAGATGTTTATATGTAGGTTTGTGTATGTATATATATATATAAGGATGATTATTTATCGAAGATGATGGCCTAACTGATGTATCCCTTTTATGTTTAAAACATTTGGAAATGACTATTATGATTATTATTATTGATGTTATTTATTAAAACTTGAACTCACTCAGCTCAAGCTGACTTTGTGTGCATGTTAGTGTGAGTTTCAGGATAGGAGGTTGATGCATTACCGCTTGGACGTGCACAAAGCTACCTGGACGGTGGAGGGCATGCTTAGTCGGATGTTTCAATAATAATAAATGTTTTCTTTTTAACATTTATTTAAATACATTAAATTGGTTTTGGGCATAATTCCCGGGTTTGGTAACTTATTATATTATTTATGTTTTCCGCTGAATTATACTCTGAATTGGTTGTTTTAATGGAATGAATTATTTTAATGTTTAAGTATTTTTATAAGTGTTTTGTATGAATACCAACTGTAGGGTTCCCAGGGTTCGGGGTCTTACAACCCTTTTCTGTATAAACGTGTTTTCCTTTTCCTTTTTTTCTTCTTCTCCATGATTTTCCCCTTTTATTAAGTAAAACTAATTGATTTAATGGAGTTCTCTAGTTCTCTTATTTAAAAGGGTTCTCTCTAGATCCCACCCCTATACATATATATATATATATATATATATATATATATATATATATATGGGTTAAGTTATAATAGAAAGTATAGTTTTTGTAGGAAGGATAAGAAGTAATCTTGTCCATTGATTTTGAATATGAAGGGTTGAGATTAGTTTAGGAGGAAATCAAGTGTGAACACAAGGTAAATGGCATAAAAGGAATCACACATTTGTTGACTTTCTCTCTCCACATGCAAGGCACATGCCAAATTCCACCATCATTTTAAAATGTCAATAACTTTTTTTATGACGTTTTTATTGAAAAACAAATTCACCATAATAACGAGTGTCTTTTTATCTTTTATATGAGTACCATATTGTAATAAAAAAATAAAAATAAATTAGTGGGTTTTTTACAAATTGTGTTTTACCGAATTGTGTTTTACAATAGTATTTTTCATTGTGTTTTTTCCATTGTATTTTTTCCATTGTGTTTTTTTTTTCATTGTGTTTTTTTCCATTGTGTTTTTTACATTGTGTTTTTCATAGTGTTTTCCATTGTGTTTTTTCGGACTTTTCCGGCGATGTGGCGGCGGTGGGTTACGGTTGTGGTGGCGGTGGGCGGTGGAGTGGTGGTGGTTGTAGAGAGTAAATATGTAATTTAGTTTTATGTAAGTGGGTTTTTGAAATTAATGTAAGTGGGTTTTTGAAATTAAATTAAGTGGGTTTTGATATTTAAGTGTTAGACTAAAATACCCTCCTTCCTAACCTTCTTAGGAAAATCAAACTTCTTATTTGAACCTAACCCATATATATATATATATATATATATATATATATATATATATATATATATATATATACTTAACATTATATTTTGTACACATATGTTGCCATTTTTATCTGTTGATAAGTCCCACGATTTCTCCCCGAATTCTCTCGTACAAGCAAGTCTATTATTATGTTCTGGACCATAATAACTCACTTGCCCCTCGAGTTCATCCCGACATCCATTAGTATATAATATTATATTATTATTTATTTTCCCAGAGTTAATCGAGCCTACGGTTATATTTAAGGTATCCTAAGGGATAACCTAATCCTTTATAACCAATGGCTTTGATACCAACTTCTGTCACACGCTGACTAGTAAAATACGGAAGCTTAAAACGGGAATGTAACAGACACCTCTGTTATCAACTACATTGTTTACGAAAAACAATACAAACTAATTTAAAATATTTTACATTAATCCAACTTCGTTTACAACTAGGTGATACAAACTAATTTGAGACCGATAAGCGACTTCTTACTAGCACACTTGCATCAATTCACCCCGCATTGGTCGCAAGTCAAACATGTAGCACAATGATTTTCTAGTCTAAGTCCGGTACACCTAAAAAACTTGTTAAAACAGGTCAACTACAAGTAGTTAGTGAGTTTCACGAGTTTCAAGAAATCAGTTATACGTATAACAACCATAGTTCGTAAATACGCAAGTATGTATGTATGTACGTTCACAAGTATGTTTGCTTGCATGTTTATGATGTATATATGCTAAGCTACAGTGAAGCCTTGATTGTTCGTTCGTGCTGCGTGCCTCCATTTCTCACGCATAATCAACCACTGTGGCACCCCCTTTCGCCCACAACATGCCCCGAGTAGCTATGCCTAACACTACATAGTTTGTTTGTATAATTATGGACATGTGCAAACGGGTTAAGGTCTCAGCAAACCGTGCTGGCCCCATATGAGTTTGTAACCAATAGTACTATTCACAAGCCACCAGCTTGAAATTAATCATCGTGTTCGTGGGGACTTTTGTGTATTAGCATTTAGATAATTCCCATCATCAAGAAATTCAGAGTATATAGATATGTATCAACATGCTTTTTACCCCAAAAGTTCATAAAAGCAGTTTAAAAGTTAGGTAATGAAACTCATTTTTTAGTCGTTATTCAGTACAGCGTCAGCTCGTGGTTTGTTCGACTCGCTATCACCAGTCCCTATAATCAATATTATAATAATATTAATATTTTGATATTATTATAATCTTTATAATAAACTGGGCGGTATATCTAGTCTGGGTATAGCTGTTACATCCAAAAAGTGTCAATTGGCTTAGATTTTGATGTAGTTCAATGTCTAATACTTAAAGTCGAACTTGGCTTAGTTTCCATGTTTCACCAGCTGGGCCAAGTTAATCGTTTACGTGTTTAGAAAACAGGTAAGAGTATGTAAACTTGGGTAAACGTGTTGGTTGATAATATGATTAAGTTATAAAGAAAGATCACAACTTAGGGGTCTGGATTCACTACGGGGCTCATTTTCAGTTTGGTTTGGAGAAAAACGCACACAATTCATCCGAATTGCCCGGATTTCTCACTGAAAATTTGCTTTTACTTAACTAACCCAAATATGTGATTTTTAATCACTCTTGATGTTCTAATATTCCGACAGGTTCGTTAATCACGAACTCGTTGGCTTTTATCAGAATTGATTTTGTTTAATCTTTAGTTTTGCATAATTAATTATCCGTTTATCATTAAATTATGAAAATTTAGCCACTTATCAATTAATATATGTATGTTTTTATAAAAATAATTTTGGAATTATTTACCGATTTTTTAATTTATAAAAATTCATTTTATATGCTATATTTAACCCAAAAATTGACCGTTTATACCAAACGATTTCTAAAAATTCCCAAAAAATTCCTGAGTAATCAAAATACTTCTTCCTAAAACAATTTGTAAAAATTCCAGAAGCTAACAACCTTGCCAGATACCCTTTTCAAGCCAAAAACGACTATGAAAACTCGAATAAACGCGATTACACAAAACATAGCTAGCGTTTTCATATTTCATATGTGATCATATTATACCAAATTCGAGTTGCCCACAAAATTTCATAATTTATCAACCATTTAAAGTATTTTCCCAAAGAAAAAGTCCCAATTCTGTAATAAATTCGCCCAATATTCTCTAATGGTCGAAAAATTACCAAATTTGAACAGGGGACTCAATAATATGGTTCCTGATGTCCCTGAAAAATTAGAAAACCCAAAATTATGCACCCTAAACCCTGAAAAATATATGTAAGACCCCGAATCCCGGGAATCCTACAGTTGGTAATCACATCCACAATTTCACAAAAATTTAAAACCCAACAATTCTTTGTATTTAAAACCAGTTCAGAGTAAATAACAGCAGAAAAGTTTAAGTATTAAAAATCCCAAAACATGGGTACAGGTGTCCAAAATCAATTGTAAATAAAGTATTCGTTTTATTTGAAATCCTTGACCAGAAATGCCTTTAACCTCCCGAGTAGCATCCAACAAGTCCAAGCGGTAGCATCCACTTCTTAACCCGAAATTCAAACTAACATACACATAAAGTCAGCTTGAGCTGAGTGAGTTCAAGTTTTCATAAACAATAGTTCATACTTGTCTTCAAAGTTTTAGATATAAACAATAGAGAGGATAAAATAAAATAAATAATATAATTCACCAAGTAATACATTCATCGTCGAAAACACGTACACGGGCCTCTCCACCACGAGTCAAGACTCGAGTAATATATTTGACCCGGACGCGGTAAGACCTAAGCATGTGACACGAGCCTCACCACCACGGGTCAAACACGAGTAATATATTTGACTCGGTCACAGGTTACACATCCAAGCACGAGATACGGGCCTCTCCACCACGGGTACAACCCGAGTAATATATTTGACCCGATCTCGACTCACACATCCAAGCACGTGATACGGGCCTCTCCACCACGGGTACAACCCGAGTAATATATTTGACCCGATCACGGCTCAACATCCAACGGGCAGCTTCACCACGGGATTTTAAAGCCCGGGTAATATATTTGACCCGCCAAAATGATGATCACGTCACACGGGCCTCTCCACCATGGGTACAACCCGAGTAATATATTTGACCTGGCCGTGAATCACCATGCACACACACATCAATAAGCCTACTCACATCATTCTTAGTCACGAGGAACTAAATATCATCACACAACCGTAGGCTATAAGGTAATACATACTCATACATACATAGATACCTCCATACATACATACATACATACATACATACATACATACATACATACATACATATATATATATATACATACATACATATATATATATATATATATATATATATATATATATATATATATATATATCATCCCATACGGGAACTAAGTAAATAGGTCTACTCATATTCAATTACTACCAAGTCTACTAACATCCTCGAGTCTAGACCATTAATAATGTACATAACCTTAAAGGATACAAGACCATAAACGAGTCTAAAATATCCTAAAGCATATATAAAAATTCAAATAACGCTTTAAAAGTGCACAATCACGAGTCAGACCATGTAAAACCATTCAAATCGTTGTAACGGGTAAAATCGTTCAAAATGGTATTTCGGTGTGTATGCTAGCCCAAAACGTAAAAAGAGTAAAACGGGCATCATGAACTCACCTGAATCAATCGAACACCTGCAACGAGCTAGGAAATCCCTAAGTGCACAATCACAAGCGAGGGCCTGTAAATTATACACAACGCGTTACTAAACTAGACCGCAAGGACACACTTGCCTAATGGGCCACTCAAGCCCAACACTTTGGCCCAAGGCCCACCAACTTGGCCCAAGGCCCAACAACTTGGCCCAAGGCCCAACACTTAGCCCAAGGCCCAACAACTTGGGCCGAGGCCAAACCCAAACCCAATTACTTTACCTCAGCCCCTAAAACCTTTCAACTAACCAAATCCACCCTACGATTATGGCCGGGGCTAACCATGATGCACAACTCGCCCGCCGGTAATCAAATCGAGTCGAATACGCACGTAATAATTCCTCAAACCAATTGTCAAACGAATCTGCCCAAACGGACCAAATTCCCATTTTAACCTTTTCTTACATCATAATTATGTCACCCGAGTTGATAGGGTTGACGGTTCCTTTTTACAACTTTCAATTTAACATTTAAATGAAAATTCGCGCACCGCTGACTCGATTGACCAACCACTAACCAAAACAGCCCCGAGTATCAAAATTTTAATTTTTCCACAGCCCTTAAACCCCCCTAGGGCTGTACGAACTGATTCGGTCGGTCATCCGATCGTTTAATGCTTCAAACTCAACAATTGCCAATCCTACACCCGATAAACCCTAGTTTTCGAACTAAAATCGATTGACCGACCTAAACACCTCCATTGGCCATGGAGTTTTAGTATGATTTAAGTGACATACCTAGTAAGATTTTGGTGCCAAAAAACCTAATCAAAATAGCCCCGGAATTCCTCAATTGGACAGCCACCATACAAGTCTACAACAAGTCGTTTAATGATCAATACGCGATGTATAAGGATGGTTTAAGGTGTAAAAGACTAGGAGGGACATGGGACTAACCTTGAATTGAAGTTTGGCACTTGGAATTGGTTTCAAAAAAGAAAAAAGCGAGCCCCTAATAGCTGCTCACAGGTCCGATCGGCCAGGTTCAAGGAGCTAGGGTTTTTTTTTTATTATAATATAAAATGTTACATTTTGGCCCTTCCACTTTATTAAGAGTTGAACTTGCACGAAAAGTTAAGCAAGATACGTTTACGGGGTGGAAAGGAGTTCTCGGAAGAATGTCGGGTCAAGCCCGAAGGTGTACGCAATCACTACAAGGCTAAATCTTTTATCGGAATTTACGGACTTTACAAGTCTACCCCCCTAAGAATGGGATTCGTCCCCGAATCCCGCTACAGAGGAACAAGCGCGGGTTGCGACAATTCAAAACATCACATCATAAACCGAACGGGTATAAATAGTACCCCTACTAATGACTTCGTACTACCTCCTAGTCAAACGATCACGCACGAAAGCATTCGAGAGGGAGATAAATAGACAGCGCAATGTAACAAATAAAATGATCACAAGGGTTACCTGAAATGGTGTCCGTGACCTCCTTTGACTCCTTTGTCGAGGTACTAAAGGCACTCGCCTTAACCTTCTGTCTTTCTTCCATTCTCCCCTTCGAGGAAGTCCCCTGCTCGGACTCCCCCGCCCTATTGGTATGGCAATTTGACACTAAATGTCCAGACCCCCTACATTGAAAACAAATCAAAGTCAGGCACTCATGGCTGGCATGTCCAGTCTCCCCACAACGAAAATAGGGCATAGCCCCAGGCCTGCATTCCCCCCGATGCGGCTTCCCGCACTTCCTGCATCCATCGCTATACCCCTTACTCTTACGATCCGACGTCTCCGTCCTCGCTTTCTTCCCAGCCGACACAGAATCATTGACCCCATAATGTTTGCCGTTGGAGTTAGAGCTCGGTTTCCAATCCTTTCTAGATTCAGTTGGGCTCATCATCTCTCTCTGTTCATACAATATACCTGCTAGGGTAACCACTGAATGGAAAGAGCTCATGCCGGTGGTCACCACACCCCTACGATCATATACCGGTAGACCCTTCACGTACTTTTTGATTCTTTTATCTTCAGGTGTAACTAGATCGGCACATAGGCGAGCCATTTGGTTGAATTTTGTAGTATACTCTCGATGTGACATATCACCCGCTTCTAAAACTAAGAACTCCTGCTCCATCTTATCTAATTCATGCGGAGGACAAAAATGATCAATGACCAACTGTTTCAACTCTTCCCAAGCCATCCTCCTAATAGAACGATTACCCATAGCCTGAGCTAGATTATCCCACCAACACAGCGCCTCAAAACGAAACGAGGCAGTAGCATAAGTTACCATATCCTCCTCTCTGTACTTACTAACCCTCAATACGCTTCCATTTCCCTAACCCACTGATGAGCTGCCAACGCATGTTTAGTACCATCGAAAGCGGGAGGGTCACACTTCTTGAAAACCCCATACGAACACCCTCTAGAAGACACACTAAACGCACGAACTTCTTCCTCCTTCTCAGTTGACACCACCACCTCGTCTTCAACCTAAGTCTCTTGTCCCTTTCCCTGTTTATCTGCACTCTTCCCCACCATAGACTCTTTTGCAATCCTAACCGCCTCAGCAACGATCTCGGGAATAACGCTCTGAAGAACCTGATAAACCTCATCTGCGATGGCCGCGCGTATAGCAGGACCTAAGACGGGGTTATCCCCTTCCCTTTGAACCGGGGTTTCCTCCTGCTGGGATGTAGGAATCTCACTCTCCGCCTCTGCACGCGGCTTACGACCACGGCCGCGAACATTCGGACGACCTCTCTTAGCAGTATAAGTATTAACCATGACTTATCCCTACAAAGACAGAATTTTAACACAGTCAAGTACAAGTGGTATTTAGAACATGTAAGGTAATGGTAAACTCCTAATAACGTTGATCAAGTGTTATTAATTGTTTACTTTACCCGCCCATCCTAAGCACCCCCTGCCCCTAACCATATTAGCATCCCATTTAACATTTAAGCAAATTGGCACATAATAAAACTCTAATGCTCCTATAAACGAACAAACAAATATAAAATTTACCTCTTGGCGTGCAGCTACTCGCGGTTGGCATTTCTAGTCTTTTCTTTTAACAGTTCGAGTCCAAGCATTCGGGAACGCTCGGATCCCTCGAACCATGGCTCTGATACCAACTTGTAAGACCCCGAATCCCGGGAATCCTACAGTTGGTAATCACATCCACAATTTCACAAAAATTTAAAACCCAACAATTATCTGTATTTAAAACCAGTTTAGAGTAAATAACAGTGGAAAAGTTTAAGTATTAAAAATCCCAAAACACGGGTACAGGTATCCAAAATCAATTGTAAATAAAGTATTCGTTTTATTTGAAATCCTTGACCAGAAATGCCTTCAACCTCCCGAGTAGCATCCAGCACGTCCAACCGGTAGCATCCACTTCTTAACCTGAAAGTCAAACTAACATACACACAAAGTCAGCTTGAGTTGAGTGAGTTCAAGTTTTCATAAACAATAGTTCATACTTGTTTTCAAAGTTGTAGATATGAACAATAGAGAGGATAAAATAAAATAAATAATATAATTCACCAAGTAATACATTCATCGTCGAACACACGTACACGGGCCTCTCCACCACGAGTCAAGACTCGAGTAATATATTTGACCCGGACGCGGTAAGACCTAAGCATGTGACACGAGCCTCTCCACCACGGGTCAAACCCGAGTAATATTTTTGACTCGGTCACAGCTTACACATCCAAGCACGAGATACGGGCCTCACCACCATGGGTACAACCCGAGTAATATATTTGACCCGATCTCGACTCACACATCCAAGCACGTGATACGGGCCTCTCCACCACGGGCACAACCCGAGTAATATATTTGACCCGATCACGGCTCAACATCCAACGGGCCGCTTCACCACGGAATTTTAAAGCCCGAGTAATATATTTGACCCGCCAAAATGATGATCACGTCACACGGGCCTCTCCACCACGGGTACAACCCGAGTAATATATTTGACCCGACCGTGAATCACCATGCACACACACATCAATAATCCTACTCACATCATTCTTAGTCACGAGGAACTAAATATCATCACACAACCGTAGGCTATAAGGTAACACATACTCATACATACATAGATACCTCCATACATACATACATATATATATATATATATACACATACATATATATATCATCCCATACGAGAACTAAGTAAATAGGTCTACTCATATTCAATTACTACGAAGTCTACTAACATCCTCGAGTCTAGACCATTAATAATGTACGTAACCTTAAAGGATACAAGACCATAAACGAGTCTAAAATATCCTAAAGTATATAAAATAATTCAAATATCGCTTTCAAAGGGCACAATCACGAGTCAGACCATGTAAAACCATTCAAATCGTTGTAACGGGTAAAATCGTTCAAAATGTTATTTCGGTGTGTATGCTAGTCCAAAACGTAAAAAGAGTAAAACGGGCATCATGAACTCACCTGAATCAATTGAACACCTACAACGAGCTAGGAAATCCCTAATTGCACAATCACAAGCGAGGGCCTGTAAATTATACACAACGCGTTACTAAACTTGACCGCAAGGACACACTTGCCTAATGGGCCGCTCAAGCCCAACACCTTGGCCCAAGGCCCACCAACTTGGCCCAAGGCCCAACAACTTGGCCCAAGGCCCAACACTTAGCCCAAGGCCCAACAACTTGGGCCGAGGCCCAAACCAAACCCAATTACTTTACCTCAGCCCCTAAAACCTTTCAACTAACCAAATCCACCCTACGATTATGGCGGGGGCTAACCATGATGCACAACTCGCCCTCCGGTAATCAAATCGAGTCGAATACGCGCGTAATAATTCTTAAAAACAATTGTCAAACGAATCAGCCCCAAACGGAACAAATTCCCATTTTATCCTTTTCTTACGTCATAATTATGTCACCCGAGTTGATAGGGTTGACGGTTCCTTTTTACAACTTTCAATTTAACATTTAAATGAAAATTCGCGTACCGCCGACTCGATTGACCAACCACCAACCAAAACAGCCCCGAGTATCAAAATTTTAATTTTTCTACAGCCTTTAAACCCCCTAGGGCTGTACGAATTGATTCGGTCGGTCATCCGATCGTTTAACGCATCAAACTCAACAATTGCCAATCCTACACCCGATAAACCCTAGTTTTCGAACTAAAATCGATTGACCGACCTAAACACCTCCATTGGCCATGGAATTTTAGTATGATGTAAGTGACACACCTAGTAAGATTTTGGTGCAAAAAACCCTAATCAAAACAGCCCCGGAATTCCTCAATTGGACAACCACCATAAAAGTCTACAACAAGTCGTTTAACTATCAATACGCGATGTATAAGGATGGTTTATGTGGTAAAAGACTAGGAGGGACATGGGACTAACCTTGAATTGAAGTTTGGCACTTGGAATTGGTTTCAAAAAAGAAAAAAACGAGCCCCTAAGAGCTGCTCACAGGTCCGATCGGCCAGGTTCAAGTAGCTAGGGTTTTTTTTAATATAATATAAAATGTTACATTCTGGCCCTTCTACTTTATTAAGAGTTGAACTTGCACGAAAATTTAAGCAAGATACGTTTACGGGGTGGAAAGGAGTTCTCGGAAGAATGTCGGGTCAAGCCCGAAGGTGTACGCAATTACTACAAGGCTAAATCTTTTCTGGAATTTACGGACGTTACAATTTTAGAACCTAAAAATATGCACATCACACTCTAACCCTAAATAGCCCGTAATCGAGCAATTCAGCATTACCTTCGCGGTTTTCGTCCGTTTTTATCCTCCTAATCAAATTTCCAGGTTCTTGTGGTTCTATGTAAGCTAAGTACAGGTCCTATATCACAAACCAAGCATGTTTCATCAATATGGCAGCCTTGGAACTTAGTGTTTTGGCTAGGGTATTAAACCGAACTCTTGAACCGTAAAAATGTCGTTTAAACCCTTTAATTCGTGTTTATGGCAAAAAAAAAACTATCAAACCAGATTCCTAACCATGTGTATGATTAAAATATATTTATGGAAAATTTTTAAAATTTTTGCATGGATAGAAGTGATTTTTGGTAATCAAACTATGTTTCAATGAAATTAAACATGTTTAAACAAGTTAAAAATTGATCAAACTTGCTAATTACCTTAGTGTTTTGAATGGGTTTTTGAAGAACAGCAGAAGCAACTTCAAATAATGTCATTTTGATCTTTTAGAAAGATTTAGAATGTTTGAAATGTTATAATATATAAATGGGGGGTTTGGTCTAAGTTGGCGGGTTGGACTGTTTGGGCCCCCTTTGGGCCAATTTTATCACATTAGTCTCGTTTTGCATGCCTAACGTGAAATCTAGAGTCCAAGTTTATTTAGAGTTTGGTTTTTGGCGAGGAATATATCGAGTGCGATAAATAGCGAAAAACGAAAGTTTTTCGGCCATTTTTGTGTAATTAATAAAAGCATATTATTTGTTTGTACAAAACGAAAATATTTTCCCGGATCCCTTAAAACATTCCAAATAAGTGTTTTGTAGGTCTTTTTTTGCTTGACGGATGATACAATGCTTGTTTTGGAACTAACCTTAGTGTTAACGTCATAGCGGGTTGTTAAACGAGTATGTTTTCGTTTAACTGGTTCGCTATTGTACTAAGGGTGTTATACTAATATGTTGGCTTATATTAAACACATATAACTTATAAATACCCCTCGAGATAACATGGTCATAACCAGAACCGTTTGGTAAATCGTTTGTTTGATACGTAATAAGCCGTTAAACGTTTATTCGATTTGTTAATAGTAAGGTCTACCCGGTTTTGTCACAAATGTCACACGTATTAACAAAATAATTTTAATGGCTTTTAGATTCACTTATATCGAACTATGAAACCCGACACACCCTCATCACTAGAACCACACTCGACGAAACTGGAGTACTAAAACCATACAGCCTCGAAACCAAACCTTAGAGCACCTACATTTTTGAAATAAATAGCATTTGTTTTCCATTGCAGCTGCTTAAATGAAGGTGTAATAGTTGTGAGACATAGTTTGGAGGTAATTTTATTACTCTGGTCTGAGTGGCATGTGAAAAAAAAATTAACACAACACGTGAACAAAACTAACAGGCTTGCACTGTAACGAATCTAACAAATTAAACCAACATGGAAAGGTTTAAGTCTCAGAAGAACACTAAACTGGAACATACAAATCCAAAAAAATGTGAAACAAAAAAATACTAACAAAGCAACAAAGACATTTAATCTAACAACTTGTGAGCAAAACCACCAAACAGGGATTGCAATGCCATGAAACATACAAATAAAAGCAAGATCGGACACATGAAAACAGTAACGAAATAAGTAAATAAAAGACATGAACATACCAATAAATAGCAAGAGAGTTATTCAGATGATCATAACATCGGCAACCATCTTAATCATCTACGAAAGAGAAACAACACCTAAATCGAGCACAACATAAGTAAATCAACACTAAGATGAAGACCAATACATGACTGACAAACCTTATCAGAAGAAAGCATCGAAATAAAGAAATATGTAATGAATAGGAATTTTAAATTATGTTTGAGCAAATCAACTAACCACATATTAGTTCTCTACAATACATACCCAGAACTTTGAGGCCAAGGTCCTTTCTGGTTTCTCCTTTCTCTTTCGGTGTGTTTTAGTAGAAGAAACACATTGACTTGATGTGAGGGCTCAATAAATTTGAATCGATGATGCTGTATCGATTTAGGGATTTAGTGTGGCTCAGATCAAGGTAAGTGACCACATGCCTGAGATGTGGTACACAAAGTGGTCGTTGTCGTTATGCTCTCTTCTTTCTCTTTCGGTGTGTTTTAGTAGAAGAAAAGAAGATAGAGGAGCATGTGGAGTTTACAATCAAAACCCAAAACATGAAACTGACATGTGCAATCCAACAACATATGTCAACCGACCATATATGAGGCACGACGTCAACATACAAACAAAATAACACGAGGTAAAAACAGGCATTGTGTAACTTAGATGTCAATGCATATTATAAAAATCAACACTAAATGAAGACCAATACATGACTGACAAACCTGATCAGAAGAGAGCATTGGAAAAAGAGAAATGACATTATGTTTGAGCAAATCAATAAAGCACCTATTAGTTCTCTGCGATATACACCTAAAACTCTATGGTCTACGTCTTTTTTGGTAGAAATTGTGTACCTTGGATTGCAATATTGTTATTGATTCCCATTGACTTGATGTGAGGGCTCAGTAAATTTGAAACGATGATGTTGTATCGATTTAGGGATTTGGCATGGCTGAGATCAGGGTAAGTGACCGCACGCCAAAGATGTGGTATACAATGTGGTCATCGTCATTCTGCCCCCCTATCTTTTGGTATTTTTTAGTAGAAGAAAAGAATATGGGGGCGTGTGAAGTTTACAATCAAAACCCAAAGTAGGAAACTGACACGTGCAATCCAACTACATATGTCAACCGACCAAATAAGAGGCACGATGCCAACATACAAACAAAACAACACAGAGTACAAACAGGAATTGCATTACTTAGATGTAAATGTGTATTTATAAATTAGATGAGTGTTTTTAATAATCTTCATGATTGGATTTATTATGAATCCTGGTTTAATCACTAAAATTGGAACCACCATAAATGAGTTAAGAATTTTTTTTATTTAGTTATAATAGAAAAGACTATAATGTCATTTTGGAAAATAAAAACTAGAATGAAAATAAAACACACCGTGAATTTTACCCTCATTTAATCTTAACTACTAATATGCTTAATCCAAGAGCTAGAATTCCTTAGCCTTTTTATACACTTCACTCTTTTTAGTATAACTCCATCATATATATATAACCTTAGTGAGTTTTAAGAACTTACTAATTCTTGAGTGATGCATATTTAAACACATCATCATCACTTTAATGTATTAAAACACAAAAATTATTTATTCACTTTTTTTTACAGGTGATTTGGTATTTAAATTTTGAAGACAAAAAATTAAGCATGAATAACAATGTCTGTCTTGTAAATGAAATTTTAACATCATAAGGAAATTTTAAAATAACAATGAAACAAAAACTATGATTACAGGTGGTCACAATTTACTTGATTGTTGACTTTAATTTTAGAAAAACCATAAAGATTATGCATGTTGTTTCCTATTTCCAATTCTAAATTTATTTAAAAACTTTAATTAAATACTACAAATACTTAAAAAAGGGTTACCTTATCAATTATAAATGTGTGTTTTTTATAAGAATGATATGTTTCCATAAAAGAAACCTAAGTCACATGTTGATAAAAACTTAGTAACTAAATATTAGAGAAATATTATATTTATTATATGTAATAAATGAGCAATGTTAGAATAAAAAGTAAACATTTTCTAAGAAGTATGAGAAGTTATTAGAAACATTGTATTAAAACTAACACATGGGGTAGGATGGGAAAATATTTATTTCTCTCTCTTTAATATAATCACAACCAGCAGATCATCTTCTCTTCAAATCAAAATAAAAAACCCTTCAATTTTGATAACACCATCTACAACCAGCCATCTCCGGTTCAACCTGTTATCCCAGCCGTTCAACCAGCTACCAACATGAATTAGGTCGACCATCCACCGCCACTGCTGCGTTCAGCCATCCACTGCCACCGCTGTGTTCAACCATCCATAGCCGCCACCGCGTTCAACCACCGAAAGTCACCATCACTGCCCACCGCTGCCATCGCCGCGCTCAACCATCCACGCCACCATAGTGTTCAACCGCCGGAAGTCATCACCTCTGCCCACTGCCGCCACCGCCACATTCAGCCATCCACCGCCACCATCATGTTCAACCACCGGAAGTCACCACCGCTGCCTACCGCCGTGTTCGACTCACTGTCAATCGGCTTTAACACCAACAACATTGTCATTGTCATCTTTCAACCTCAGGTACCGCCATCTTTAACTACCATTGTCATCACCACCATCGTGTTCAACCGTTATTTGAGGTGGGAAAGTTATGATTTTTTGCTAAATGGGCTGATTCATTTGTATGCTGTTTGTGGTTGGTTAGATGGGTGTCGGAGATTGTTTGATGGGATTTTGAATGAGGATGCTGTTACGTGGATTGCGATGATAAATGGATATGTAAAGTTGGGGAAAGTGGAGGTTGCACGGAAACTGTTTGATGAAATGCCGAAGAGGAATAACGTGTCGTGGAATGTTTAAAGTTGATGTATTAGTATGATGTGTATTGTGTTTTTGGTCATCATGTTCAACATAGTGTGCTGCACGACAACTGTTTGATGAAATGCCGAAAAGGAATATCGTGTCATGGAGTGTTTAAGTTGATGCATTAGTATGATGTTTATTGTGTTTTTGTTCATCGTGTTCAACATAGTGTGTTGCACGCCAACTGTTTGATGAAAAGCCGAAGAGGAATAACGTGTCGTGGTGTATTTTAAAGTTGATGTATTAATATGATGTTTATTGTGATTTTGTTTATCATGTTCACCATAGTGTGTTATTGTTCTTGATGTTCTTGATCTTGTGTTTTAAAATTGGATTAAATTTTGGATTAAAGTTAAAAACATTGTAATATATCTTATGATTTTTTGGTGTTGTGTTTTAATTTTGGATTAAAAGAATAATAATTATAGATTGATAATGTTTCCATATATAATATAACACACTGGACAAATATGCCACTGTAGTGTTATAAAACAAGTATTAAAAAACACAGCCTACAAAACACACTTCCATTTAAACCATTAGATCACCAAATCCAACGCACCAGATTATTTCCTACACTTTTTAGACACACTCCATTTCTTATTATAACTCCACCCTTTAATATATTATTGCATTCATATAATGAGTGATGCTTTACATGGATTACGTACTTTGGCGTTTCTCATGTACAAAAAAATTGTTTGGTTGTGTAACCTTTTTTTTTAATTTTAGTTATTCGACTAATTAATGTATTTTGTGTAATATGTATATTTTTGTGTAGTATATATGCAATTGGTAATTTATGTAATATGTCTGCGGTACGTAACTTGTATAATTTGTGGAATCTGTAATATATGTAATTTATGTAATCATATAGTGTATTTAACTTGTATCATTTCTTTAATTTGGGTAATTTGAGTAATACGCATTTTAAGTTATATGTATTTTGCTGTGTTGTAATTTATGTACCTTGCATTTTTTATGTAATTGGAAACTTATGAAAATTTGTGTATTTTGTGGTCGGGTATTTAATGTAATTTAGGTATTTGTGTAATTTTGTAGATGTAATTTGGGCAATTTATGTCATTTGAGTATCGCATAGTAATTTAGGTAATTTGTGTACACAAGGTAATTTGTGTAATTTAAGTAATTTATATATTTTATTAAGTTACGCACTTATGTATGTAATTTGCTTATGTATGTAGAGAGCAAAAAAGGAACAAAATGTATTGCCTAAAATTTTCCAAAACGGTTTAATAAGAAAAATGTGTAACCCTTTTTTTTCAGAAAAAGTTATACAAATTTGAATATAAAATATATTAACAATAACATTTTTCTAATTGTAAAGGTCATTTAAAATGTCATCATTTTCTATATTAGAATATATTAACAATTAAAACTTTTTAAATATTTTTAATAGTGTAATAAGTTTCAATATATTTTATAAAAAGCTAATTTAATTTTATCATTGAAAAATCATAATCTAATTTTTAATAAAAAACATGATAAAGAAATGATATGTGGGTTTATTGGTATTTGAAAAAGATAAAATATATATTTTACATAAATACCCTTTTATCACATAATATTATTACCTTCTCTCATATCACTTAATTTTAAATTGTTGTTTGTTATGTAAATAGTTTTATTGGGTTAACAAGCCAAATTAAGTCCGGTGGGGATGCCAGTTTTCTACTGCAATTGTACATGACAATATATTGATACATACACGCTGTGTGATATTAGGCATAGCTACGTGGGCCATGTTGTGGGTGGAAGGGGGGCTCACACGGATGACGTAGGTAGTGGAGGCCACATGGTTGTAATGCATTGTCAAGGTTTCACTTGTAGCTTAGTATAATTGCATCACATGGATACATATTACGATTTTATGAACACGATTATCGGGTTGTGTTTAAACTTGTGAAACTCACTAACAATTCGTAGTTAACCCCTTTCAACATGCTTTTCAGGTATACCAAAACTGGAATATGATGCTTATGTGCTATGGGTTTGGATTGGGAATGATGCCATGTAAATAGATGCAACTATACTAGTAAGAAATAAAGCGGCATAATGAACTGATTTTTTTTGTTATGTATCGCCTAGTTTGTAATCGAAGTTAAAATAATGTAATATAATATAAATTATTTTGTTAATGTTTCTTTATAAACAATGTGGTTGATACCATAGGTGCCTGTTACATTCCCGTTTTACGTTTCCGCAATTGCTAGCCGGTGTGACATTACATATGTGTAAAAAGACATAGATATATGTAAAAGCTAATTTTAATCATTAATATAAATATAAATATAAAAGTGATAAAACTACACTAAAATAATATTAATATACAAAAAAATTTTTTGAAAAGCGTTAGTTATTAAGAATTCCTTAAAGTTGTTATATAATTTAAGAGTTAAGTAATGATATTCATCCTATATATTTTAAATATATATAAACAAAACCTTTAAAAGCACTTTGGTAACTCCCCACAACCTCTCAAGCCACCAGATTGCTTCATTTGCAAATAGAGGCTCTCATGCATTTGATCCGAATTAGTGCGTATGGGTCTCACAAACCCAGATATCCCTTGTGACATTCTTGACAAAACAAAGTATGCCTTAGTATTTATTTATCAAATAAGCGATTAACCACTTACTGCGTAACAAATAAACGAATAACCAAACTAGTCTGGTTATGAACCGGATATCTTTGGGGGGGGGGGGGCATCTACAAGTGATATATATTTATTGTAAGCTAGCATATTGATGTTATGGCCTTAGCAAAATAGCAAACCAGTTAAACGAAAACATACTCGTTTTACTACCCGCTATGACTTTAAACGCGAAAGTTAGTTCCGAAACAAGCATTGCATAACCCGTTAAGCCAAAAAAGACTTACAAGACACTTACTTGGGATCTTTTAAGAGATCCGTGAAAATATTTTGAAACTTACAGACAAATGGTATGTTTTTCTAAATTTACAAAAATGTGGCCGAAAAACACTCGTTTTCGCGCTATTTTTCGTATCCAATATGTTTTTCTGGCCAAAAACCGACCCCGAAATAAATTTGGACTCTGGATTTCACGTTTGTGGATGAAATTCGAGGAAAGTGGACCAAAATGGGGCCCAACTTCCGGCCGCCAACATGGAAGCCCACTCCCCTTTTGTTTATATTTTCTTTTTAATTCATTAATCTATAAATTTTACAAAATATCAAGGCCTAGCAGCTTCTTATGCTCTATTCTTGAAATTTCTAACAAACCCTAAGGACCTGTAGTTACATTACTTAGAAGACCAAGGACATGGAAAATTGAGTAAAAGAGTTAAACGAACGAAAACCGCAAAGGGACTAAGTGATAACACGTGAAACAAACCATGAGTTGAGATTGCACTGAGTATCTACTAAACCATGAGTTTCATGACCCCTTTTTTAAACTGTTTTATGAACCTTTGAGGTGAAAAACATGTATATATATATATACATTTATCTATTTGGAAACGTATTATCATAGAAATTGCCTAAGTGCTGACATACGACAGATCCCTGTAGTAATTGATTATAAGTCGGTGAAATGAGAATAGTACTATTGATTATATATATGACTATATATATGACGAATTCAATTGAGTATGGCACGGACGCCAAGATTCTGCTGCAATTGAACAAATTAAATTGATTATGGCTTTAATGCCAAGTTTCCACTGCAATTTAACAAACTAAGTTGAGTATGGCATGTATGTCAAGTTTCTATTGCAACTGAACAAACTAAGTTGAGTATGGCTTATATGCCAAGTTCTACTGCAACTGAATAAACTGAGTTGAGTATGACTTATATGTCAAGTTCTATTGCAACTGAACAAACTGAGTTGAGTATGGCTTTGTTGCCAAGTTTCTACTATAACTCAACAAACTAACTTGATTAGGGTATGAATGCCAAGAATCTATTAAGATTACACATGATTATATACTGATACATACATATTATGTAGTATAAACATAGTTACTTGAAATATGTTGTGGGCGGAACGGGGGCCACAGTTGTAGACGTGGGAAAATGGAGACATGTAGCATGAACAAACTGTCAAGGTTTCACTGTTGCTTAGTACAACTATATCATAAATATACAAACATGTATGCATACATCCAATCATGCAGATGTACATACAAACATGCAAACATACATATATACATACTTACATACGCGCGTGCATACCAATCATGGTAGTATGGTACACACAACTAATTTCATTGAAACTCGTGAAACTCAACAATTATTTATAGTTGACCCGTTTTAGCATGCTTTTCAGGTGTCCAAAAAAGTGGAGTAGATTGCTTATGTACTACGTTTTGGATTTTGATCGAGGCTATGTGACTATATGTAATTGTACTAGTAAGGAGTAAAGCAGTCAATGGACTGGCTTTGATTTTCTTGAGTTAGATAATTTGCAAAGGAAGATTGGATTCTTCTTAACCTCCTCAAGAAATGGCTAAGTATGAACTTCGAGCAAGCTTGGACCTTCAAGCATGGAATTACTACATCGAGCATGATATCTTACGGCTTGTAAGATTATCTTCTGAAATTATTCAAAGTGTTTAAAGCTTCGAGCAAGGTACGGTTCGTCAAGGAAGGATGTTCTTCTATCGAGTACAATTTGCTATTCGAGCAAGTACTTGATCTATCCAGATTAAACAAGTCATTCGAGCATATTGGTGGGTCGAGCATGGATACAATAAAGGAAGATCTCAAATGTTCTAAGTATAAGCTTCAAGCATGGTTCAATCTTGAGCAAGTTTCAGTGTCCGAGCATACTGCATTTGTTCATAATAAATCCTAAGGAAAGATTGAAAAGATCAAGGAGAACATGTTTGCTAGTAGGATATATTCAAGCAAAGTTTGAATATATTTTGAAGATTGATGTTTGCTGGAGTAGAATATTTTCTAAGGAAAATATTAGAATATTTTCTAAGGAAAATATTCTAACTAAAGTATGCTCTAAGACATGTTTCGAGCATACACTATATTTCCAGGTCTGCTCAACAAGGATTTATCATACTCGAAGACCAGTTTACACCTGAATTTATTTGCCATTTATTAGGTAATCATTAGGGTTTCTAGAAGGAATGTCTATGGCCCTATAAATAGAATCCTGGGTTTTCTAATTAGATACAAATAGAGACGGGTGCATAATGATCAGAGTGAATACTCCTCATTTATGTTACCAAGTACCGCCGTCACCAAACCCTTGACATTCCATACAAACCTTAATTATTGTTCCTTGGTTCTTTAACGATATATTTAATATATTGGAATCTTTTGTTTACTACTTTGTGTTTGCTATTTCAATCACATACTCATTCCTACTCTTTGTTTATACTGACTCCACCAATATAATCAGAAGGTCTTCATTGCTTTAGATCTTGTGTGCTCTTTTCGACTATAGTTAGTTTTGCACGAGATCCGTTCTTGAAAAGTGGTATCAGAGCTGTGTATGCTCTCGGAAGACCACAGGATTGAATTTTAAGTGATAAAGGTTTAGGGTTTCCGTTTTCAGATGCAATATGTTTGAAGCCATGGACGAACAATAAGTATTAACTAACAAGATCCCAAGACTACTGGTACAAGAAAACTACATCAAGTGGAAGGTTTTGTTTGAGGCTTCGGTAAACTACAATTATACAGAGCTGTGAAATTCTATCATGTATGGTCCATATGTTTCTACTGACACTACAAACAATAATCAAGTGGTTGAGAGAAAAATTAAGAAAAGGGACGATAAGGCCCTATCTATGCTGAAGCTTGGATTATCTTGGGAGATTCTGACTAGTGTGAATCATCACACTAATGCTAAAGCCATTTATGATGCAGTAGTAGATATGTTCAAAGGAAATGTTGAGCTGAGAGATATCAAGAAGGATAGACTTAAGCAGCAGTTTGACAGGTTCAAATTTAAGGATGGTGAAAGACTAAAATATGTGCTGCAGAGATTTATAGCAATTGTTAATAAAATCAGGACAACATATCTTCAAAACTCAGACTTTGATCTGAACAAGAAGCTACTTACTTCTCTCTCAGTAGAATGGTATACTGCAAGTAAATTTATAAGAGTGAAAGTAAATTTTCCTAACTTTAAGTTGGATGATGTGATATCATTTCTGCAAGCTACAGAACATGAAATGATTGAAAATCATATGATTAAGGAGGAAAGGCCAAGTTTTCCTATGTGTAATGATATAGTGGGCCCTATGGGAAATTTGTCCACAAGATCTTAACAATTTCATCCCATCATAGTAGAACCCTCAGATTCAAGCTCAGTTGCTTCGTAGACACCCAGAGTGTGTGATGCTGCTCAACAAAGATTTAATGTTCAAATGATAGAAGACAGTGACAATTCATCAAAAGCTAGTGGAAATCCTCCTTATGTTCAGAACTTAGGCCATGAAACTGATTATCAGGCTTTGTTCTCAATGTTTACAGACTCTTACAATGCATTTGTGGCAAAGAACCTTATTCATACTAGTGTTGTTCAGGAAGACCTAGAACAAATTGATCCAGATGACCTTGAAGATATGGATCTCAAATAGCAAGCTGCAATGTTAGCTGTTAGAAGCAAGAGGCTATATAACTGGACAGGAAGGTCAACCTTCTCTAGTCCAAATGAAAGGATTGGTTTTAACAAGTCTAAAGCCATTTGTTATAATTGTCAACAGCCAGAACACTCTGCCAAGGAGTGCAATCTTCCTAGGCAGTTTAGGAATCAGGTGAATGAAGCCCAGTTCTACCAAAATCGGAATCAAAATCAGCAAAAGTATAGCAGATGAACCAACCATTTAATCAGAATCCCTATCCACAAAACAGACATCAATAGCAGACCCCAACAGCAACATAGAAATAATCAGTTGCAGATTCAAACTAATCAAAATAGAGGAAATGTTGGTGTTAATAATCAGAACAGGGATCAACGTAATGTTGCAGTGACAATGGTTCCTCAGGATCGTGAGTTTGATTGGAGTAACCATGTTGCTGAGATTGAGAGGGCCAATGTTGCTTATATGGCCAAGATTAACGAAGCTAGGGAATCATCAAATTCTCAGGTACCTATTGAAATTTCCATAACTGACCTATTGCTTGTTATTGATGATTTAAATAGGGAAGTTGGAAAGTGGAAAAGTGAATGTGGAAGAAAGGATTTGATTATCAATGCCTATGATTCAAGTGAAAGAACCAATGATAATCAAATCAAGAGTTTGGAAGAGGACTACACGGAAAGTTATAGAATTCAGTCCAAATTGAATCTTGAAGTTGAGTGATTGAAAAAGTTGTATACTGAAGAGAAGTTGAAGAATACTGAATTGCAGATTTAAGTAGATTTTCTGAAAAATCTTGTATCCACGGGAAATATTTTGGGTCACATTATAAATATAAAGTCTGAGGACAAGTACAAGACAACTCCACCTCCTTTCTGTGATAAATATCCGTTAAAGGTGGATAAAGAGCAAAGAGAAGAATACTTGAAGCAATTCAAGAGAGTGTTTGAGGACAAAGAGGAGTTTATTAAACTGTATGAGAATGTGTCTATGAACAAGGAAGGTGAATTTGAAGTGAAAGAAAATGTTGCATCTGTTGAGAAGGTGGAATAAAAAATTGAAGCAGAGTAGAGTGTAGAGAAAAGAAGTGACTCATCAAGTGAATGTAGCTCTTGTAGCTACAAGGGTAGGAGGTCAGAAGGTAAAGGTAAAGTCAAAGAACCTACCAAGAAGAACTCAGTTGAAAGAATGCCAAAGGTGCCAAGGCCAAATCCAAAGTTAAGAAAGCACTATGAGAAAAAGAGAAATGAACATCAAGTATTTGATTTATATGGAGGATCTAGATCTCAGAGGAATAGAGTTTAAATTTCAATAAAATATGATTTTTGTCCACCTATCTATCATGTCTTCTCAAATCATGATTTGTTTGCCATCGAGATCATGCACCAAAAAGAAGAACAGTGAATGAGAAGGAAGAAAGGTCTACATGTAGTTATATGAAATTCAAAGCAGTGAAATTCGTGAAGGCCAAGAGGTGCATAAGATTGATGTTTCTGGAACAATACAAGTTGATTTTAATAAATGTACTTATGCAAAAGCATCTTTGGGATTTGATTTTCCCTAACCAAGTGATGAAAATAGAAATGATCAAGATTTACAAAAAGTTGGAAACTTTGCAGAAGTGTGGTGCAACAAGTTTTGACTCTTATGGACATCATACAAACTTTTTCTGGATTGACGATGAGGAAGAGTATAGCATCCCCGATAAATGTTGTGGTCAAGACAGGGGATTGTATAAGAAGAAGTATGAAAAATACTTTTGAAATGAAAAGGATGAAGATGCTTTGGAGCTAGACAGAATGAAGGTAGTTCTAAGACTAAGTGACTCATCTATTGAAAATGGCAAGGCAAAGAAGAAAGACAAAAGAAATGTTGTTGTGATAAATGGTGATGAGAAATTCCGCTTAAAACAAGGATATGAATTAAGAGGGTTCCAATGGAAGACTAAAGAAGTTGTTACGAAGGAAGAACTAGTTGTTGAACAATGTGAAGCAAAGAATAGAGTTTGAAATGTTGTGTTTGGATATGAATCAGATGATTCTTGTGAAGTTGTTCATGAGGATCTAGCTCCAACTAATGTTAATAATTCTGATGTCACTGATTTACAATCTATTGAAGTTTGTATTTCAGACTGTGACTAGTCTTTTTGCTTTTGTATGTGCAGGGACAGTCCACTGAAGTCAAATGATGTATGGTATATCGACAGTGGATTTTCCAGGCACATGACATATGATAGGGGATCACTTGCCAATTATGAGCAGAAGTTTGAAGGACCAGTTGCCTTTGGAAGCGATAAAAAAGGTGGGAAGATTGTAGGAAGAGGAACAATTACTAATGGCAAAGTGTCTTTTGAGAATGTGTTGCATGTGAAGGGTTTACAATATAACTTGTTAAGCATTTCCCAGGTCTGTGATAAAGGATATAAAGTTGGCTTTGATGATGCACATTGCTTCATCTTGAAACCTGAGTTTGTGATACCTCCAGACATGATTATGATGATGGCACCCATGAATGGAAACTTGTATGAGATGAGAATGAAAAATGCCGTTTCAAGGGGTGGATCATGTTTTGTGTCTAATGCAACAAAGAATGGATCAAGAATTTGGCATAGGAAGATGTGTCATGTAAACTTAAAGAACATGAACAGATTGGTAAAGAGGGGACATGTTGTTGGACTTCCCACCAAGGAGTTCAAGCTGGATGACAAATGTTCCTCATGCATCAAGGGTAAACATCATAAATCATCCCACAAGTCCAAACTGGTGAACACCATTGAAGAAGTGTTAGAATTGCTTCACATGGATCTCTTTGGTCCTGTGAGTGTTTCTAGGATAGGGAAGAAAACATTTTGTCTTGTAATCACTGATGATTACTTAAGGCTCACATGGGTGTTCTTCTTAGGAACCAAAGATGAGACTACAGAAATGATAAAAGGCTATGTGACAAGAATGGAAAATCAATTGGACAAAAAGTTCAAGGTGATCAGAAGTGATAATGGAACAGAGTTCAAGAATGGGGTAATGGATGAATTTTGCACCTCAAAAGGAATATTTCAGCAATTTAGTGCCCCTAGAACACCTGAACAGAATGGTGAAGCTAAGAGAAGGAACAGAACACTAATTGAAGCTGTAAGGACAACGATTGTTGATGCTTATTTGCATGTTATATTTTGGGCAGAAGCAATCAACATTGCATGTTATTCTCAGAATGGGGTTCTTCTCACAAAGCTCAAAAAAAGACATCATATGAAATCTTGTACAAGAAAAAGCCCTATGTGAATTTTTTAAGCCTTTTGGTTGCAAGTGCTCATTGCTGAATACCAAAGAGTATTTGAATAAATTCCAATCCAAGTCATTGGAATGTTTCTTTGTTGGTTATTCATCTTAGTCTAAGGCTTAGAGAGTGCATGTAAATGAGCATATGTGTGTGATTGAATCATCTGACATTGTGTTTAATAAAAATCACTTCAACAATGTAGATGGTCCAAGTTGGTTGTTTGATTTGGAGAAACTGATAAAACCTTTCAAGATTTACAATGAAGATTTTGATAGGATTTTCAACACAAGTACTCCTGAACCAATGAAAGAACAAAAGATAGATCTGGATAAGCTATGGTCCAAAGTGGCTGGTAATGAAGGAGAATTTGAGTTTCATAAGAAGAAAAGTGAATTTGATCAAGATGAAGTTGTTGGGTTGGAAAATCAAAAATTAAACTCCTAATGTGTCAAATGAAGCTGAGATTCCTACGGAAACAAATGAGACAGTACAAGGGAATGTTGAGGCAACTACAGCTAAGGACAATGGAAATCAAGATATGTTTCAATCATTATTTAATTCCTTACAGATTGGAAATAATGAAGCCTCAAACTCAGCTCATGTCAACAACTCATAACCAGTTTTAAATGATGAAACTGACCAAGCTGAAGAGCCTGACTTGAATGCTTCCAACTTAGACACAGAGATTGTTGCAGATCCAATTGTTCAAACAACTGCTACTCAAAGGAATCATCCTACAGAGAATATCATTGCTGACTTGCATGAAAGAGTGACAAGAAGTTCATCTGAGATGGAAAACATATGCCTCTATGCTTGCTTTCTGTCCCATATTGAACCTAAAAAAATAAATCAAGCTTTAAAAGACAGCAGTTGTGTAGAGGCTATGCAGGAAGAGTTGGCTCAATTCAGAGACTTACATGTGTGGGACATAGTGGATAAGCCCAAAGGGACATATGTAATTGGTACCAAGTGGGTTTTCAAGAATAAGAAGGATGGGAGAGGCATTGTTGTGAAGAAAAAAGAAAGATTAGTAATTCTGGGATGCCTGCAAGAAGAGGGAACAGATTTTGAAGAGGTTTTTGCACCAGTGGCAAGACTGGAGGCTATTAGGATCTTTTTGGCATATGCAGCTTATATGAACATTAAAGTCTATCAATTGGATGTAAAGTCTGCATTCTTAAATGGAAAGATTGATGAAGAAGTTTATGTTGCTCAACCTCCTGGATTTGAAGATCCAACTTATCCCAACAAAGTGTATAGGTTGAGCAAAGCATTGTATGGATTACATCAAGATCCTAGAGCTTGGTATGATGAGCTCTCAAATCATCTATTGGATAATGGTTTCTGCAGAGGTGCAATTAAAACTTTGTTTTATAGGAGACAGAAAAAAGATCTGCTATTTATTCAAGTCTATGTTGATGACATCGTTTTTGGATAAGCCAATGAGTAGATGTGCAAAGATTTTAAATGTGTGATGAAGTCAAAGTACAACACGAGCTCTATGGGTGAAATGAACTTCTTTCTTGGATTACAAGTACAACACAAAGTAGAAGGAATATTCATAAACCAGTCCAAGTATGTTCAAGATGTTCTCACCAAGTTCAAATGTCATGACCTGAATACAGTGTCTACTCCAATGGACACTCATGAGAAGATGGTAGCTGATGAAAAGGGGGAGCCAGTGGATCAACATGAATACAGAGCTAAGATTGGATCCCTCATGTACCTGACTGCATCAAGGCCATATATTATGTTTGCAGTATGTGTGTGTGCTAGATCATGAAAATCCAAAGGTTTCCCGTATGTTAATAGTGAAAAGAATATTCAGATATCTCAGGGGAAAGCCTAATCTTGGAATCTGGTATCCAAAGAATAGATCATTTGACTTGATGGCATTTACAGACAGTGACTATGATGGTTGCAACATGAGCAGGAAGTCCAAATCAGGTGGTTGTCAGTTTTTGGAAATAGACTGGTGTCTTGGAAAAGTGCAAGAAACTGTTGGGTTTTATACAAGATTATCAAAGTTCAAGTTAACCATATTTAACTAGAAAATGCAACGGAAGCAAGGTTTTTAAAACATGTTAATGAACATACCATTATGTTAAAACTAAAACCCGAAGCCAAGGATCAAAATTACAAGAACAAGATGCTCACAAAATGTAAATTGTACCTTCTTCTACCTTTAGAAGAACAAGTGAGTTGTTGAAGGGGATGGTGGATGAATGACAAGCCTCCAAAGAAGAAGACCTCAAGAGTGTGATACCCCAAGCTATTTGTGACAACACCAAGTTGCTTTGCTAGGATTTATGAACACAAAACAAGCTCACAAAGCTCTCCTAAAACATGCTGCTGCTGCCGTGAGTTTTTGGAGAGAGAGAGAGAGATTTTGAAGCTTGAAAACACTTGAAAAAGATGCCAAGAGTAGGACCAAATGCATGTAATTTGTATGGAGAGTTTTTAAAACAAGATCACCTAACATGCAAAGGAAGCATGCAATTTAATTGGACCAAAAACCCCCACCCACATGGGGTGGCCGGTTATACTTATTTTTTTTTTATTTTATTTTATTTTTATTTTATTTTTTTTTTGTTTTGTTTTAACCATTTAAAACATCTCCATTCATTTTATAAAACTCATTTTTATAAAATGTACATACATTTATATAATTATTTAACCAATTAAATAATTAATTTATATAAACAAATTATCCAGATAATTTATTTAAATCCTCAAGTGTGTTTGTTTAGAAAACCAATTTTCTAAACATGTAGTGTTCGGTATTCGTTTAAATGATCAAATCATTAAAAGAATACATTTGGTGTTGTCTAGCTTGTTATTGGGTATGACCCGACTTGGATCAAACACAGTTAGCCACATTAATATAAATATGTGTCTCGGGCATATGAAATTCCAACAATCTCCCACTTGCACGAGATACATAGAAAATTAATGCAAGTGCTGAATACCGCCTAACAACGGTTCACCACCCTTAATGTGTTTGACGAAGTGCCATTCAATAACATCATCCCTTCAAGTTCCTTACTTGATATGATTTAGGTGAATCTATCATTATATCCCTTTGTTACTAGATGTCATGTTGAATCTAAGAGACATAGGTGATCATTCTCTTTACAATTCAACTTTATCAGGCCTTAGACATCTAAACTCTCAACACATAAGAGGAACAAATTCCATCTTGACTGTATACGCCTCTCACTATCACTTTATACTTCACCCGAGCTCATCCTTATGTACCATCTTTTACGAATAGCGAAGGGGAGAGTCAAAGTGTAATACTTGGTGAAAATCAAGGCCCAGTATACATCTCAGGTCTAAGGATAATATGAAATTCTCCTTTACTCAAAATTACTAATGATCAGGTCCATCGACTCCATGTAGTAATATTGAGAGCGGGTCGGTCCAATATTTGTATCCCACAAATATCTATGAACCTTGGCAGCAAACCTATGCTCCATATTCATTCCTTATGAATATCCACCAATCCTAGTTCATAATAGTCTTGCTTCATATTTGTTCCCACAAATGTGATCGACTACGGACTTTTAGAATAAGTTAACTTATTCATGGATTAAAACATGCAAAATTAGAATTTAACTCAAGATTCCATAATCATATAAAAGAGTTAAATTACAAAAGTCTTTTAAACGTAAATACAAAATAGATCAAATCCAATTACTAGAATATCGAAGTCCTAAGCCACTCGCATGACGCTCATGTTTCGGTCTTTCTAGGAGCTTCGTGAATGGATCCGCAAGATTTTGATCAGTTCCAACTTTGCGAATACATATCTTTCCTTTTTCAACTTCATCCCTTATGTAGTTGAATCTCCGCTCTATGTGCCTTGTCTTTTGGTGCGAGCGAGGTTCCTTGATTTGTGCAATCGCACCCTCGTTGTCACAAAAGATTTCTAGGGGGTCTTGAATGGTAGAGACCACCCCTAGATCAGTAATGAATTTCTTCAACCATGCAGCTTCCTGAGCTGCCAATGAAGCGGCGATGTATTCTGATTCTGTAGTGGACAATGCTACCACTTCCTGTTTTGAGCTCTTCCAAGAGACAGCTCCTCCATTAAGAGTGAACACATACCCAGATTGTGATCGAGAATCATCTCGATCAGTTTGGAAGCTCGCATCCGTGTAACCTTTTATAGCGAGTTCCTCCTCACCAGATCCATATATCAGAAACATATCCTTAGTTCTCCTAAGGTATTTCAATATGTTCTTAACAGCCATCCAATGACTGTTTCCTGGATTCTGTTGGTATCTGCTTGTCATGCTCAAAGCGCATGACACATCCGGTCTAGTACATATCATCGCATACATGATGGATCCTATAGCAGAAGCATATGGGATTTGTTTCATCATCTCTTGCTCACCCTTTGAGCTTGGACATTGAGCTGAACTCAATATGGTCCCTCTTTGAATAGGTACAAAACCTTTCTTGGAGTTTTCCATCTTGAACCTTTTCAAGATCTTATCAATGTATGTACTTTGGTTCAAACCTATCAAGCGCCTTGACCTATCCCTATAGATCTTTATTCCCAAAATATAGGCAGCTTCACCAAGATCCTTGATGGAAAATCTACTTCCAAGCCAAGCCTTAACGCTTTCCATGGTTGGAATGTCATTTCCAAATAGTAGAATGTCATCGACATACAATACTAAGAAGGTAATTATACTCCCACTAGCTTTCTTATACACACAAGCCTCATCAGCGTTTTTGATGAACCCAAAACTTTTGATTTCTTCATCAAAACGATGATTCCAAGTTCTAGATGCTTGTTTCAATCCATAGATTGATTTCTTTAACTTGCATACTTTATTAGGATGTTTTGGATCGACAAAACCTTCAGGCTGAACCATATAGACATCTTCCTCAAGATATCCATTTAGGAAAGCGGTCTTGACATCCATTTGCCAAATTTCATAATCATAATGTGCAGCTATGGCAAATAATATCCTAATAGACTTTAGCATTGCCACAGGCGAAAAAGTTTCATCATAATCAACCCCTTGAGTTTGAGTGAAACCCTTAGCTACAAGTCTTGCTTTATAAGTATCCAAGTTTCCATGCATATCAGTTTTTCTTTTGAAAACCCACTTACTTCCAACAGCTTTGGAGTTGAGTGGTGGTTCAACCAATTCCCAAACTTGGTTGTCATACATGGATTGCATCTCAACGTTCATGGCTTCAAGCCATTTGTCACAATCATTCTTGGACATTGCATCACGGTATGTGGTTGGTTCATCCGAATCTACCACGTAGCAACCTTCTACAAAAAATCCATATCTTTCAGGTGGATTGCTAACTCTACCAGATCTGCGAACGTTTTGTGTGTTTTGATCAACCACTTGATCACTTTCAACAACCTCTTGTTGAGTGCTAGTATCAACCAATTGTGTATCATCTTGTGGTTCTTGATCCTCATCAAGTTTCACTGTTCTACTATTAGTTCCTTCCTTAAGGAACTTAGTTTCCAAGAACTTACCCTTTCGAGCAATAATAACATTTTGCTCACTAGGATCGTAAAAGTAATATCCTAAATCATCTTTAGGATAACCTATAAAGATACACTTAGTGGATCGGACTTCTAATTTGTTTGGGGTGTATTGCTTTACATAAGCTTCACAACCCCAAACTCTTAAGAATGATAGCGATGGAGCCTTTCCATGCCATATTTCAAAAGGTGTCTTCTCCACTTTCTTGGTTGGAGCCATATTCAATATGCGAACAGCGGAAAGTAAAGCATAGCCCCAAAATGATAGAGGTAAAGTGCTTCTAGCCATCATCGATCGAACCATATCTAATAGGGTACGATTTCTCCTTTCAGACACACCATTATGTTGTGGTGTTCCAGGTGGAGTAAGTTGTGAAATAATTCCACAACTCTTAAGATGATCTTGAAAAACACCACTTAGGTATTCACCTCCTCTATCACTACGAAGTACTTTGATTGTGGTCTTGAGTTGTCTTTCTACTTCAGTTTTGAAGTCTTTGAACATTTCAAAAGCTTCATCTTTGTGTTTCAATAAGTACACATAACCATATCGACTATAATCGTCAATAAAGGTAATGAAGTATCTTTCACCATTCCTAGTCATTGGTCTAAAAGGACCACATACATCCGAATGTATGATACCCAATAATTCTTTTGACCTTTCAAAAGTTTTATTAAAGGGTTGCTTTGTCATTTTGCCTTGTAAACAAGATTCACATACATCAAATGAATCATACTCATTTGTTTCTAGAATACCACTCTTGCGAAGAGTTTGCATGCGATTCTTGCTTATATGTCCAAGGCGACAATGCCAAAGATAGGAATCACCCAAGTCCTTCTTGAGTTTCTTGGTGCTGACATTGTACATTGAACTACTATGTGACATACCACTTTGATCTATTTCATATATACCATTCATGGGTATAGCTTTAAAATAAAACATGCCATTCATCAAAACATGAATATCATAATCTATAAATTTAAGATCAAAGCCACATTGTTTTAAAAGGGACACGGAAATAATGTTTCTCCTTAACTTAGGAGCATACAAAACATTCTTCAAAATTACTTCCAAACCACTTGGAAGATTTAATATGTAGTCTCCTTGGGCTTGGACTTCAACTCTTGCTCCATTGCCCATAAAGAGACTAATGTCCCCTTTGTTGAGTTGTTTACTTCTTTTGAACCCCTGCAACAAATTGCAAATGTGAGTTCCACATCCGGTATCAAGTACCCATGTATTTGAAGAAATAACATTTAGTTCAATATGTATAGTAAAGATAATACCTGAGGTATGCCCCGCATCCCTCTTATCTTTTAACGCTTTGAGATAGGTCGGACAATTCCTTTTCCAATGACCTATCTCTCCACACTCAAAGCATGGATCTTGCGCCGCAACCTTTTGCTTCTTTTCCTTCGGTTTGATGGGCGTGATGGCTTTCCTCTTTCCCTTTCCTCGGACGTGGCCCTTGCCCTTAGCAACACTTGCTTTGGGGTTGGAGTTATGTCCCCTTTTTCCTTCATCGATTGTTAGAACGGGTAAAGCCTTTTTACCCATTCCCGCTTCGGCCGTTCTTAGCATTGCGTGAAGCTCACCAATGCTTTTGTCCCACCCATTCATGTTATAATTCATGACAAAGGTTTCAAACCTTTTGGTCAAAGAGTTGAGGATCAAATCCGTAGCCAACTCATTAGACACGGGACAATTCAACCTACGAAGCTTTTCGATGTAGCTTTTCATCTTTAGGACATAAGATGAGACGGTTTGGGTTTCCTCCATACGACATGCATGAAACGCTCGAACCGTTTCGAAACGTTCCGCTCTAGCTTGTTGAAGGAACATTTCCTTCAATTGAGTTATCATGTCGTATGCCCCATGATGCTCGAAATCCTTTTGGATTTCGGGAATCATAGTCCCTAACATGAGGCAAGAGGCTTGCACCGAATCTTTGGTGTACTTGACCCAATCGTTATAAGCCTCCTCATCTTCCACGTTAGGCTCATCGGGAATGGGATCGTCTAAGACATATGATATCTCTTCTTGCTTGAGAACTATTCTCAAGTTGCGATACCAATCCATAAAGTTATTATGGTTTAGACGATCCTTTTCAAGGATGGTTCTTAAGGATAGGTTACGGGTGTTATGGGTAGAGGTGTTTGCATTGTTAGCGGCCATCTACAAAATTTAACAAAGTTCTATTTAGTATTATAATCAATTTAATTATTAATACCCTTTTATTCCAGATTTTAAAATAATAATTAAATTCTAGAATCCAACGATAAATCAAATTTCGGTTAGGTGACCTTTATCCCGTTATTTGATTTAACAAGGTAGTCAACCTTGACAATTGCAACCACTTGCAACTTCTAGAGGTATGGGACCATTCGAAATCCTTATTTCGTGTTGGCATGTTTATCCCATCAACACCATTGGATCCCATGCTTAGGTGACCTTTATCACATGGTTTCCAATTCAAGTCGTCCTACTTGTATAAACATGTAAGATTAACATACAAGTGGTTAGGTGACCTTTATCCCACAAATATGTTAATATTACCCTAAGTATATTAGTTTGCTCAAAATGGTTAGGTGACCTTTATCCCATTTAAAGTTCCCTAATACGTTAAGTGTCATACAAAAGGATGGTGTTAGACTTGTTTCTTTGGTAATTATGAAAAAGGGATTTTAAATTTTCAAATATTCTAGTTGAAAAACATTATGCCATATCCTAACATGCATTTAGAAATATGGCGATTTTGAAAACCAATTTTCAAGGTTCTAGTTATAATAAAACCAATTTTATTATAAGTGAGTGATCGCTTAGTTTTAATAAACCCATTTAATTAAACTAATTGACGCGATATTACCAAATATATATTAGAACCCGTTTTATGCTTGTTGTCGTTCCTATGTGACGGTTGGGTATCCTAATATCTATCAACCACACATTACATAAAGTAAAACAAACAACCAAGCATACACATGCAAAATATAGTCATAACCGAAAACCGCTAAATTTGACCATACTTGTTAGCCGAAACAAGTATAGGTCATAAGTCACACCTAAGGGACAAAACATGACACAAGGATGGAATGTTGACTCCCACTTGATCTTGCATCCAAATGCTTCAAGTATCCTTTCCAAGTTGTTGTGTTCTTGTTGGGCTTGTTAATGGGCTCCAAACTTCCAAAAGTCTTCTTGGGCCCAAGAGTGAAATTTATGGGCCTAATGGGCTTGAATCCCATGATGGGCCGGTGAGGCCCAACAAGCCCAAAATTTCGGTCCAAGGCCCAAATCCACCAATTCTTGCATCTTCAATTTTTACAACATGTATCCTAATACATATTTTTCTAAAATGAAGAAAATGCAACTAATCTACTTATTACATACCATTTATGAACAAATAAATTACACAAGCCTAAAATTATGAATTATTACAACCATATTGAATAATAAACATAATCAACATACACAAAACAACAATCAACACATCCAAGGTCTAGGTTTCGGTTATGACACATCCAAACATACCAAATGTTCTAAGCATGCAACCTAAGCAACCAATGCCCAAAATATCACAAAGACAAAAGGTGCCCCCCCCCCCAAGAGGCTACGGCCACCCCCCCCCCCCCCAAAATTTACAATTTTGATATTTCAACATCCAAATGTTAAATGGTTTCCTAAGATCTTTCCATGCATGTCAAGATCTTACAAAACCATGAGGGGTAAAATCCACCAAATTTTCGGACCCCTTTTTCACCCATGAAAAAACCCGAAATTTAGGAACATGTAAGGAGCATAAGTCCTTGTAACCGGCTCTTGATGCCATTGTTGGGTTTTATACAAGATTATCAAAGTTCAAGTTAACCATATTTAACTAGAAAATGCAACGGAAACAAGGTTTTTAAAACATGTTAATGAACATACCATTATGTTAAAACTAAAACCCGAAGCCAAGGATCAAAATTACAAGAACAAGATGCTCACAAAATGTAAATTGTACCTTCTTCTACCTTTAGAAGAACAAGTGAGTTGTTGAAGGGGATGGTGGATGAATGACAAGCCTCCAAAGAAGAAGACCTCAAGAGTGTGATACCCCAAGCTATTTGTGACAACACCAAGTTGCTTTGCTAGGATTTATGAACACAAAACAAGCTCACAAAGCTCTCCTAAAACATGCTGCTGCTGCCGTGAGTTTTTGGAGAGAGAGAGAGAGATTTTGAAGCTTGAAAACACTTGAAAAAGATGCCAAGAGTAGGACCAAATGCATGTAATTTGTATGGAGAGTTTTTAAAACAAGATCACCTAACATGCAAAGGAAGCATGCAATTTAATTGGACCAAAAACCCCCACCCACATGGGGTGGCCGGTTATACTTATTTTTTTTTTATTTTATTTTATTTTATTTTTTTTTTTTTTTGTTTTGTTTTAACCATTTAAAACATCTCCATTCATTTTATAAAACTCATTTTTATAAAATGTACATACATTTATATAATTATTTAACCAATTAAATAATTAATTTATATAAACAAATTATCCAGATAATTTATTTAAATCCTCAAGTGTGTTTGTTTAGAAAACCAATTTTCTAAACATGTAGTGTTCGGTATTCGTTTAAATGATCAAATCATTAAAAGAATACATTTGGTGTTGTCTAGCTTGTTATTGGGTATGACCCGACTTGGATCAAACACAGTTAGCCACATTAATATAAATATGTGTCTCGGGCATATGAAATTCCAACAGAAACAAACTACATTGTCCATTTCAACTGCTAAAGCTGAATACATTGCTGCATCTGCTTGCTGTGCACAGATTCTGTGGATCAAAAACAACTATTGGATTATGGTTTGAACTTTATAAACACTCCCATTTTCATTGATAATACTGCTTCAATGTTTATAGTTAAAAATCCAGTTCATCATTCCAAAGCAAAGCACATTGAAATCAGACATCATTTCATTAGAGACTGTAATGAAAAGGTCCTAATAGAAATGAGAAGAATTGAAACAACTGATAATTTCGCTTACTTGTTCACCAAACCACTTGATTAAACCAGATTCAATTTTCTATTAAAAGCCCTAGGAATGATAAATGCAGATGAAGTCTGATTGATGATGTGTGCTTAAATGCTAAATTGAATATTCAAACTGTTGAGTGTTTAATCTGTTTTGAATGTATGAACTTGTTTGTTTGCTTGATTGAAAATGCTTGATGATTGCTTGTTTTCTACTTGTGATATGTGTGATTAATTGCTTGATTATGCATATCTGAATGCGTGATGAAAATTACAGTTTTAGACTAAGTATGAATCAACTGCTTTGAAAAGAACTTTCCATTTAAAAATTGACTCAACCTTATGCTATGTGTGATTAAGTGAATATCATTCACTCTTGGTGAATGTACCTGTTTGAAGGACACACTGAATGAGTTTAATATGCTTGTGAGTCAAAATGATCATTTTCAAAAGACAAGTTTGTTTTAAATATGAAATAAAGTGAAAATTCAAAAAAATTAAGCTTTTAAAACAAATTAAAGATTTTTGACAATAGCAAACTGTTTTTGATGATCTCAAAAAGATATATGATAAGATTATTTAGTTCAAAGCTTTATAGAAGCTTAAGGTTTTTAAATGGAAATTGTATCCAACCTTATGGAAAATGATAGAAAATTGATTAAGTCAATAAGCATATGAATTATAGGCTTAAAAGGCTTTAAGTACAGTCATTGAATTGTATGGTTGCTTTCCATGATGTGTAGATGTTTATGTGATATAAACATAATGATACTTCTAAGCTTGATGTGGTTATACATTTGAAGATAAGGGTATGCTTCGCTATACATCTCTCCGAATGATGGGCAAAAAGATAATTATCAAGTAATAGACAAGCCTGTTGATGTTATGGTTATCCCAAAACTTTGCTTTTCTATGATATGAACAGTTAAACAAAGTTATCAATATGTATATATATGTAAAAAAAATTATTAAATTTTGAAAAATAAACTGACTTAAAGTGGGCTCAGAGTATTACGGAGGTGGGGCATTGAAATAAGTCCTAAACACCTTGAATGTAAGGCTTGAAAGTCCGGATAGCATATAAGTCCAACGTTCAACCTTAAAGTCTGTATTTTTAAATACTGTTCAAATACCCAAAACATTATTAACCATGCATCAGGGGGTTGGAGTAAAGTTGGGGGGACTTAGAGAAAGGTAAATAAGTCTTGAGAAGAGATATGGGACAACCTAAATCCATAGTGTGGACCGTTCAATTCTTACACATTAATTGAACCTTAATCATATCACATAAGCAGGGATAATCATGCTAAGTTCTAATACCTGCTATCACCCTAACTAATTAAGTCATAATAAGGTTGACCATGAAGTGTTGTGATGTGATTTAATCAATATGATCCCATATTGAGATCTTTTCATAAAAGTTCGTTTTGAAGAGCTAAGGAACTGACATTTGATCTCTTTTTCACCTTAAATTTATGCTTGAGTCAGTCCACAGCTTAAATGATTCATTTTTGATGATTTGAGTAAAGGTTTTTGCGTGGATATCCCTAAACTATTAGGCATTTGAGTATTTAACTCTAAAAGTGTGTTTTGAAAAGTTGCAAGTGTATTCGAGCCTGTTTACATGCTAGAATAGTTTTCTAAGTGTTTCGAGTATAATATATACTTGAATAGTTGATTTTTTCTCTACGAGCATGGAATTGTGAAGTGAAATATATTCTAAGTGTTTTCGAGCATGATTCTATGCTTGAAATGTGATGTTTGCTCTACAAGCCTATAAGTGTTAATGAAAATTATTCTAAGTGTTTTCGAGTACAGTTATATTTGGTGAGTCTTCGAGTATGTTTGAGTGATTGATAATTTTTCTAAGTATTTTGAGCACATATCATGTAAGACAAAGGAAACGAGCACAGTGATAAGATACTCGAGCAGTTTGTGGTTTTGAAAATTTGTCTTATTTTTGAGCATACTGATTGTCTTAAGATCACTGATTGTGTTAAGTGATGAATTTCTATACTTTCGAGTATGATTTGGTCAAACAAGCATGAGTGAAAGTTTGTGGGTTACTTGTGACGAAAATTTTGGTTAAGGTAAAGACTCGAGCACAGGTTAATCTCGAGTACAGGTTTGAAATGATCCAAAGGTTACTTAATTTGTTTAAGTTTTCTTTCGAGTAGGCTTGGATTTCGAGCAAACTTTTAAATGAAAAAAGATTTTAAAATACTTAACCAACTTTCAAGTGATTATGGTCAAGCACATTTTGAAAATGTTTTCGAGCATGCTTGGAGACAGTTTTCTTTCGCAGTTTTCTCGAGTAGAGTAACTAATTGATTTTATTATACCTTACTTTCGCTAAACAACAAACTAGGGGTTTACTCCCCAGGCCTTAGGTATAAAAGGGGGACTTAGATTTTTGCCAAACACTTTTTCCCTCCAATGTCGATTATTCACTGCCTGTGCCTACAAATTGCTTGCCGCTCACTCATACTTCCTTTCGATTATAGCCACTATCTCTGATTCTGACCTGGTAAGAAATCGATAACTTATTTCCAATAATCTTCTGTTAGCATTAGGGTTTTTATTATTCATCTTACTAATCGATTGACTTGTTTGTGCATGTTCGCAAATTGTCACGGAACAGGTTATTTAAGACGATTCTCTTCATTAACTACTGACGACGTTATATCATATCTTAATCTTACTGACTATCATTTTTTTTAACAGGTATAATGGTGTTAAAGTTCGAACCAAAGCATAATAAGTGCGCCCTTCTTGAGGTGAATGAAGAATATCAAGAATTGGAACTAATGATAAATTTCTTGAACAATTCCAATCTCCAAGTTTCTGTAACAGAAAGCCCAGTGCTATACAGGAACCATCTAACAGATTTCTGGAGATCGGCATAAAATGCTGCTGACATAAACGGCAGGAGGATAGAGGCCTTATTCTTGGGCAAGAGATTGAAATTACTGAGCAATCTATATGAGAGGCACTACAACTAAATGATAATCATGATGTGCAGCTCTCTTACTCACAACAGAGGTTGTTGAGAATATTTCAAGAGCCCATGGGGTATCAAGGGAACATCCATGAAGGATGAATTCAAAAGGAATGTTCCCCTGATTTATAGATTCCTGATTGAATGAGCCTGTTAGGATCTAGATCTTAAGATGACATCGATTCATTTGTTGATTAGGTATACAATTATTCTTGATTATGTTAACTGTGTGTTGAGAGTGAATTTGGGCAGAGTAACGAGGTGGAAAGTGAAAATAATCAGAACTATTACTTTAACAATACATTACAGGGGTATATATAGGAGATGACTACATTCGTTAAGATAGTCTTAACGAATGTGTCATTCGTTACATTAAAGTCTAACGAATGAGACTTCTCATTCGTATTACATTACATATAGCGAATAGCCTTCATTCGTTATATCCTATTTGTTAATCTTAGTTAACGAGTGGAACTTACATTATACGAATGTCACACATTCGTTACGGGGTAACGAATGTGCCTTACAAATTAGGCGAATGGGCAGAATACCTAAATTACCAAAATGCCCTATTACATTAAACCCCCTATAAACTAAAACTATTACATTATCAGACAATAAAGACCGAGACGTACAAAAACATGTATCAACAAACTCTCCCTCGTCTCGAGCTCTTTATTCTTCAATGTTGGAACATCCTCGTCTTCCAAACCACACAACTATGAATCTTGTATGCATAACAGAGACGAACCACCTTCTGAAATTACATAGCAAGTTCGTAGTCGCTTACGTTAGCGAATCTGATCTGACTAGTAAATAAAGCATCGTTGTCAGACTCAGATAAGTTAACCAGCCACATCAGATTAATCACACGTATAGTCTTCATGTTTGAACCGGAACCAAATACGATAATCGCTTCACCTGTATGATTGTCATAATACCAATAATTAAACGAGGTGAAAAGACTCTGAGGAAATTTCTTCATTGGAGCCCTCTTCATTGTCTCTGGCGGCTTTACTTTTAGAATCATCTTTCTCTAGCCTGTGTGTTGATCAATCTCATCTATATACTTGTGAGTCGGCACCTGTGGCTTGAAGAATTTGAAACCATAACGGGTTTCATGCAATAAATGAGCGTAGAACCACTCAGCCCACTGATCTTTCCCACGATTCACGAACGGTCTGTTGGCTAGTGTTCTAACATCCCACCTTGGCATAGATAATATATCGTGTGGGCGCTTGAAATAATAAATACTGTGTTCCAACTTTATGATATATACTTTAAGCTCAGAATCAAACTACCATGCCACCAAATCACCTTTAACATCTTTGACATGCTTGTACTTCTTCATCTGTATGCCGATGCTCGAGCCTTGGCCAATTTAAATTCCTCTTTTTCATGATATCGAAACGCCTCGATCATCTTGTTCATTTTCTTCATATCATGCTCAAACATACCTTCCAAAGCACGTTTCTGTTTCATTTCTTTTGCAGACAGGTGACTTGTCTCAACAGCTTTGTTCCATTTCTCAATCTCTTCACGTAAATGACGTTCTGCTGCATCAAAATGTTCTGTAGTGAAAAACGGAATACCTGAGTCGTTGTTGTTATCAGTGTAAAACTCAGGGTACTCCTCAGCAGTAACATCCTCTACCTCCACTTCATCAAATTCAGGCGCATTCCCACATGGAATACCTGTATTAGTACTTTCCTCAATCTCAACATCCACATCCACACTTTTACCCAATTCCTCAACCTCCTCTTTATTTAGATCCAGAAGCAAGGCTATCTGCTCTTTAGTCAAAGAATGATCTACAAACTCGCCTTCTTCGATCTCATCTGCGTTCACCATACTATAAATAATACCGTCCATACCCACAAATAAAATCATATTTGCTGGTACAACGTCAATCGGTTTCGCACTCGTGTAAAACTTGTACAACACAATCTGCAACTGATTACTTTCTCCTTCACTACCACCACCCATACTTGTATCACCAACTTCATTACCTGCTACTGGTGTACTTTCAGCATTACCCGTCGACGATGTACCACCGCCCGGTTGCTGATCACCCACACCTTCTGCATCCGGATCCTCTTCATCATTCTTCAATCTTTTCAACTCGTCATCTTTTCACATAAGTTGAAGAATGATCTCATCAGCTCTATCAATCCTCTCCTCCTGAGTAGCAACAAGGGCTTTTAGTTCCTTATTCTCTCGCTGAATATACTGAATATGTCATAACAAATTCCGTTGTGCCAACTCATGGGCAGCTCTGTCAGCTTGCATCTGTGTCTGTTGAAGATGCAACAGATTCCTCATGTGCAACCATTGAGTTTGAGGAGACATACCGAAGAAATTTGGTTGAACTGGTTGCAAGGGACCCTGAGGACGAGAAAATTTCATAAACGAATGCTCAGGTCTTGGCAACTGTGTAGGTGTAACTGGAGTCACTGGAGTAGTTGGCTGTGGTGTAGGCATACGAGCCAAGACCATATGAAGAATATCACTAAACATTGGATCTGGTCTCGCAGTAGTAATCAAAGTCATTGAAGGAGGAACTGGAGACACTGGCATATGAACCGGAGTCGGTGACCTTGGAATCCTTTCAGATATAGTAGATGTAGGAATAGGAGCAGAAATAGATACTGGTGGAGTCGAACGCTCAAAAGGTTGACTCGGTATCTCGATATCCGAACCACGTCGCACCCTTTGCTTCTTTGGTTTCTTCCCCTTTTCCACCATCGGTTCTTTTCCCTTACGTTTACGTTTCTGTTCATAAGTTAACTCAGCCTGTGGTCCTGGACCACCATCACCACCATCGTCTCCACCATTTCCACCATCATTATTTTCAGAATCAGAATCGTCATTAGCCCATTGATCATTAGGTGGCTCTTGATAATCAATGTTTGCAAGGTGACCAATCAAACGCTTAAACTTTGGCCGTTCAGCAAGACTCTGACCTCTGTAAGACCTCAAACGTCTCATCCTGTTGTCATTCATTTGCTCAAGCTTCATAACATCATCTTGATCTTTAATCAAATCAGGCTGCAAGTCATTGATCATTATCTGTAGAAATATGGGATACATGAGAAACTTATGATGGCTCGTGATATTTTCCTTCATATGATAATAAACCAATTCAGAGAAGTTGAATGGTTTATTCAGTACTAGAGCAACAAAAGCTGAGTGTAGCATCACTCGGCACTCATCGAATCCACCCATACGTCCACCGAGACAATGTATCAACACGTGAAGCAAGTACTTGTATTGTTCACACAAGTTCGCTTTGTTGTACATTGATCTACCCAAATCTCCATTATACTTTACTCGTCCAAACAACCCTCTAATCAATCCTTTATAAAACTCACACCTATCATCAATCGTATCACGAAACCCCAACGAATCTCTAATCACACCAATATCAATTACAACTCGCTTATCTTGAATCACTGTCTCTATCTGATTTTTGGCCTCGTTGTATCTAGCGGTATTTCAAAATGCTCGAATAATACTCTGATAGACAACAGTACGAGTAGAGATGGCCTTGTATATCCTGGAGCGTGTCAAGAAACTGATCATGCCTCCAAAGATCGGTGTGTCATCAAAATTCTGCTCTAAATAGGCACAGATGTTGTGACTCTTGTTCCAAGATAACAACACTGGAGCTTGTTTAGGTCCGGCTTGAGCTTGAGGCTGCTCTGGATTATCAGGATTTAGCTCGGGAACAGGATTCTGAATATTTTTGTTTGCCATTTCTATTTAAAAAAAATAAAAATTAGTAAAATATTCAAGAATATCACATTCCATAACGAATAAGTATCACATTCGTTATAAAAAATCATACGAATGAGACATTCGTTATACACTTAATGGCTTTCATTTGTATCAACCTTATACGTTAACATATTCGTTACAGTAACGAATCTGAATTCATTATGTTAACGAATCAACTTTGATTTGTCACACTTATTCGTTTCCATTGGCTACTCAAGCGAATATGATCGTCATTCGCTAAGCCTTAACGAATTACACTTGATCATTCGTTAAAAGAATAATAAATCTGATTAAATTATTCATTTGACTATCAGAAGTCAAATTTACAATTAATTTTGACTAATTCAGTCAATGACGACGATTAATGTCATCAATCAACCCATTGAATCCATACTAATATCACAATCAAATGCCATGAAATTAATAGGAAACTAGGTTAATACACTAAAACTGTGGTTATCGGTTTTAACATTCATTCAATTATGTATTTTAAGTTGTTAATTTTTTGTTGATAATCGGTTATCAAAACAATCAATTAACCCAGTAAAACCCGATGAAATCTCCTAAATCTTGTATCTCTGATCTCGTCATTACCTGTAGAATACAATGATATCAACCAATTGATCAAATATGCAGGCTAAAATTTCTGAGAAAAATTGTAAGAGGTTGGCAAGGAAAGTGATGAAATAGGAACAGGCGAATGAAAGTCCATTCGTCTGTCCTTGGGATAATAAACCTGAATTATTTCACGAATTACGAGGTCATTCTTTCAAATTTGAACTAACGAATGGCCTCATTCGTTTACTAATTAAACCTGATTCGTTCATGAATTTAAACGAATAGGATTCACATTCGTTAAAACTTTAACGAATAATACCTTAACTCTTCTCATTCGTTAAAATGTATAACGAATAATAGAGTCATTCGTTAAATTCTTAAAGAATAATACATTTAAAATCATTCCATTCGTTAAATGTTTAGACGAATGTCTTCCTATAACGCCCGTTAATTTCCGACAAAAGATTTAGCCTTGTAGTGTTACGTACACCTTCGGGCTTGACCCGGCTTTCTTCCGAGAGCTCCTCTCCACCCCGTAAGCGTATCTTGCTTAACCTTTTCGTACAAGTTCAACTCTTAATAAAGTGGAAGGGCCAGAATGTAACATTTGTTATTATAACAAAAAAATCAAAACCCTAGCCCCTAGGACCTGCGATCGGTAGAAAGGCAGGGCCTTGCACCCCCAATTTTTCTTTTTTGCAGCTTTGTTTAGGCCGTAAAACTCCAATTCCAGGTTAGTCCCATGTAACATCCTACAATTTTTAATGTTGAATAAAGAAAGTTACGTTTAGTGATTTCGCGTTATTAATTAATTAATATCGAGTAAGGAGCGGATCATGGACTTAGATTAATTGAGATGGGTTAAATTAGAATGGGCCTTAGGTCCATGGGCCTTAAGGGATATAAATATCCCCTAAACCCTAAACCATAATTCATTTCCATCTTATTCTCTAACACACTCCGAAACACACACACACCACACACCGCCATACGGCCGGCGGCCGAGGGAGAGGAACGAACAAGATCCGAGAGAGAGTGAACGATTAGTTGTGATTAAACAATTTAAACGAGATCCAAACGAGCACAAAAAGGTATGTTCTTGACCTTTAAAGTTTAAAGATCCAAGCTTTATAGTATATACGGGGTATATATACGACCGAAAACGGTTAGGGAACGTAGTGGGTGATGTCGAACCATAACAAGGGTGTTAAAATCGCCAAAATGCTTGATGAAAACCAAACCCGTGGCTGAACTGGGTAACTTCGCCTTCAAAACGATAACTTCGCCTTCAAAGCTTAACTTCGCCTTCAAGGCTTAACTTCGCTTACGGCCAAGTTCGCCTAACTGGTAACTTCGCCTGAGGCTAAGTTCGCCTAAGGTTTAACTTCGCCTAAAGCTAAGTTCGCCTAAGGTTTAACTTCGCCTAAAGCTAAGTTCGCCTAAGGTTTAACTTCGCCTAAAGTTAAGTTCGCTTAGAAAATAAATTAAAAACCAAATGGAAAATGTGTTAAGACAGTTAATGTAAATAAAATTTTTCCAAGCTGACCTGGCAGCTCGACCCCAGCCGGCTCTGCCCCTTAGATCCTGCTAGGGGCTGCCGCCCCTAGACCCCGCTGCCAGGGGCGCTGCCCCCGGACCCCCGTTCGTTGTGGGTAGTAATTAAGATTAGAAAGATGATATAAGTAGTGATAGTTAATTGATATGTATACTTGTTATACAGTCAGCCGTGCACAACTGAGGAAAGGGATTACGATTAACGGTGAACGTAACCGTGTTCAGGTGAGTTTCTAGCCCCACTTCTGTGTTATGTTTTCGGGGCTGTGTGCATACTCGATATGTTTGTTAATACACTTATCCTAAGTGATAAGTGTATGCCTTATATGAATGATGTGAAATGTATGAATGATTGCTTGTCAGTACGTGAACGATCTTCGGATATTGCACGTACTGTCAGGTTGTAGTGTTACGTATAAGGTAAGTATAATGTATTTGCTCATATGTATGAATGCGATAAAGTTAATAAACAAAGGAAAGGCATGGTTGTATGGTAACGAAGAGGGACCAGACCCTTTTAATATCTGTGATGTTAGGGACCAGACCTTTATAATATCTGTGATGTTAGGGACCAGACCCTTATAATATCTGTGATGTTAGGGACCAGACCCTTATAATATCTATGATGTTAGGGACCAGACCCTTATAATATCTATGGTGTTAGGGACCAGACCCTTATAATATCTGTGATGTTAGGGACCAGACCCTTATAATATCTGTGAGGTTATAGGGCGAAAGGCTCTTTAAAACGTATGATTATGTATGTAAAGAAAGTATGAAGGTAAGAATGAAAGTATATGCACTTATGTGTGTATGAAAGAAAGTTAAGAGGTTAAGTATGAAATGTAAGAAGGTATTGTATGATTATGTGATTAACTAGAACTCACTCAGCGTAGCTGACTTTTAGTATGCACGCAGGTGAGTAGGATGAGGCAGCTCGCTTGAGGAGACACGTGGCACCGAATAAGAGGCTGGCATCGGAAGACTCAAGACGTTTAAGTTTAATGTTTCGTTTATTTTGAAAGACAAAATGATGTTTTAAGACAAGACGTGTTTTGTTATGAAATGTTTTATGAAAGCTTTTATATTCCGCGAATGTTTTAATTAACTCTGATATTTAGAACTGCGTTTATGAGTAAATCCAACACGAAAGTAGGGCTACCGGTAACGGGGCCTTACATCCCATGTCCCCTCTAGTCTTTTATACCTTAAACCATCCTTATACATCGCGTATTGATCGTTAAACGACTCGTTGTAGACTTGTGTGGTGGCTGTCCAATTGAGGAATTCCGGGGCTGTTTTGATTAGGGTTTTTGCACCAAAATCTTACTAGGTATGTCATTTACATCATACTAAAATTTCATGGCGAATAGAGGTATTTTAGTTCGAAAACTAGGGTTTATCGGGTGTAGGATTAGAAATTGTTGAGTTTGATGCGTTAAGCGATCGGATGACCGGCTGAATCAGTTTGTACAGTCCGGGGGGGGGGGGTTTAAGGGCTGTGGGAAAATTAATTTTTGAGGCTCGGGGCTGTTTTGGTTGGTGCTTGATCAATCGAGTCGGCGGTGCGCGAATTTTCGTTTAAATGTTAAAGTAAGAGTTGTAAAAAGGAACCGTCAACCCTATCAACTCGGGTGACATAATCTTGATGAATGAAAATATTTAGAATGGAATTTGGTCCATTCGGGGCTGAGTCATTTAACAAATGGTTTTAAGGTTTAATACACGCGCATTCGATCCGATTTGATTATCCTTGGGCCTTGGGCCAAGTGTTGGGCCTTGGGCCAAGTGGTTGGGCCTTGGGCCAAGGGTTGGGCCTTGGCCAAGTTGTTAGGCCTCAGGCCAAGTGTTGGGCCTTGGGCCAAAGTGTTGGGCATGAACGGCCCATTAGGCAAGAGTGTTCTTACGGTCTAGTCTAGTAACGTGTTGTGTATAATTTACAGGCCCTTGCTTGTGAACGTGCACTTAGGAATTTCCTAGCTCGTTGCAAGTGTTCGATTGATTCAGGTGAGTTCATGATGTCCTTTTTAATCTTTTTACGTTTTGGGCTAGCATACACACCCTATTATAAATTTACCCCGATTTTAATCGCTTAAACTATTTGGATGGTATTACATGGCTTTATTCGTGATTGTGCATTTATGCATTTATGTTTGAATTATATTCTAAGCCTTAGGATATTTTAGACTCGTTGTGGTCGTATATTCCTTAAGGTTATACTTATTACTTGTGGTCTAGGTTCGAGGTTGTTATTAGGCCTAGTATTAATTCCTATATTATCCATTATTTATGGATTGAATGTGATGATGTTGTTTGGTTGAATGTTTGAATTAGATGGTTGTATATGTGTATGTGGACTTGTATGTGAATGTGTATGTGATGGTAAACTGTGACCGAGTCAAATATATTACTCGGGGAGGACTCGAGGTGAAGATGCCCGTGTTGCATGTTTATGACGCGGCTGGGTCAAATATATTACTTGGGGAAGACCCGGGGTGAGGAGGCCCACCGTTCTATGAACCGTGGTCGGGTCAAATATATTACTTGGGGAAGACCCGGGGTGAGGAGGCCCGTATCACGTGTTTGGATGTTAAACCGCGACCGAGTCAAATATATTACTTGGGGATGACCCGGGGTGAGGAGGCTTGTGTTGCGTAATTTTGTTTTATTAAACTGTGACCGAGTCAAATATATTACTTGGGGATGACCCGGGGTGAGGAGGCTCGTGTTGCATGATTTTAACGGTTTTGTTAAACCACGGCTGGGTCAAATATATTACTCGGGGAAGACCTGGGGTGAGGAGGCCCATGCTGCGTGAAAAGATGATTAATGTTTTATTCTCGTATGATTTAGTTAAGAAAAGCTATTTATGATTTTATGGTCTCATGATTTTCCACTACATTCCATACTCATGGAATTTAAATTTTTAATGAATGTCGTTTATGAAAACTTGAACTCACTCAACTCAAGCTGACTTTGTGTGTATGTTAGATTGACTTTCAGGTTAAGAAGTGGATGCTACCGCTTGGACGTGCTGGATGCTACTCGGGAGGTTGAAGGCACTTCTTGTCGAGAATTTCAAATAAAACAAATATTTTATTTACATTTGATTTTGGACACCTGTACCCGTATTTGGGATTTTCAAATACTTACACTTTTCCGCTGTTATTTCCTCTGAACTTGTTTTAAATAAAGTGAATTGTTTGGTTTTTTTTTTTTTTTTGTGAATTTGTGGATGTGATTACCAACTGTAGGATTCTCGGGATTCGGGGTCTTACACTTCCATTCGTTATGCACAACGGAAGTGAATGTCTTGATAATGAATGAGAAACTCATTCGTTATGTTTAAATAATGAAAGGCTTTATATTTGTTTAACTAATTAACGAATAACCAAACCTCCTTAACAAATGAGATAAAGATCTCATTAAGGAATTAAATAAGATTAAAATTCAATTAGGGTTTTAGTCAAAGAATTAAATAATCAATCAAACCAATTAGGGTTTTGATTTTATACATTAAAATAAAATACCCGATCAATCCAAGATCGGTTAATGTTAAAATTAAACGGATTTTACTTTAAAATCAATTGATACCAATTGAAAATTACATTAAGTATGATTAACTTAAAATTTTGGGGATAAACCTTTTTCCTTTTTCCTTTCGAATTATTCACTAACTTGGTAAATCGAAAATAAAGCAGAAACGAAAAAGAAAAAATTTAAATATTTTTGAATTTTTTTTTATAAATTTTCAAATAACAAACACCGTAAAAACAATAAAACTAAACTAACAAAGCAATACATATTTTTGTGAGTCGAGTAGGGAATCATATTGACCAAAATTTCCGTCCATACCAGTTTTATTTTCAGCTTTTATTATGACTTGTGTTAAGTCGATTATTGGTATTGTTTATCCACTTAAATCTTCGAAAAAATCTTTCAGAACTTTCGGTGATATAATTAATTGATTCAATTAGGCACAAATATCGGAAAGAATTAGTTCAAATCTTGATTCAAGCGTAGTTTAACTTTCTCCAAATCACCCCAACTTGACGTAAACCTAAAAACCAATTTGATGTAAAATGATTATATTTCAGCAATCATTGTCCGTAATCCCCATTACAAGACATACCCCCGTTATCAAGCAATACCCTAAGGTCCGTTCCCATGGATAAGTATGCACGATTTCATCTGTCGGTTTACAGACATTGTGTCCCTTTGGTCCGTTTTTTAATGGTAATAAGACACGAGCAAGGGGACAATATATGACTCACAGCGTGGTTTGATCAAGTCTGTAATTCATTTTTGTACATGAAGTACATTTTGCGATCAAGTTTAGAGACTTAAGCAGTTACACTGCGGGTTCGCTTTTTACAAGCATTTTTAATATTCATCGAAATGAATACCAGATGTAAAACCGCATAAAGACCCAATAGTGTCAGGAGACTTAAAGCATCCTATCAATACAGGATTTAAGGCCACAAGACCATAGATCATTGAAGTGTTAACCACCAACTAGACACTTTTGTTAAAATTGTTTTCAAATTGATTAGAAGGCTTGAGTATGACCGGATTATTACATTTCTACCATCATCATCATCATCAAGACCTTTTATAGAACCAATCTCCCTTTTTATTCAGCAATTTATATTTATATCACTTACTAGTTCGACCTTGTTTGTCAAAAGACCTACCAATACATCAATGCAATTAAGCACACAGTCTTTTATTACTTACTTGTTATTGGACTTAGGAGTAAATAACCAATGTACTATCATTTTCTCTTATTGCTTCTAAACTCATTTTGAGGAGCATTTTTTATTATTTTTGGATTTTCAATATTTGAATGTTTTTGAAGTTTTTAATTTTCTCTTTACAAACTGAAAACATAATATTTTTTGGATTTTATATTTTTCTCCCCCTAAAAACAACAAAAAATTGAACTAAAACAAGAAAAAAAAAATAAATTGATTTAACCAAGCTTTTGAATATCTTTCAAAGATTTTAAACCATTTATACCCATCAAATATTGAAAACGTGTTTTGTCAAACGCTTTGGTATAAAGGTTAGCCTTTTGAAAATCCGTGTGAATTTTATCAATTGAAATTAATTTCTTTTCAAAGCAATCACGTATAAAGTGATAACGGATTTCAATGTGTTTGGTTTTCGAATGGTGAACCAGATTTTTGGTGATAGATATAGCGGCCGAATTGTCAATAAAAATAGGAGTAGTAAGAAACTTCAAACCGTAATCCCGCAAGTGTTGCTGGATCCAAAGAACTTCCAAAGAACTTGTGAACAACAACTCGAGGCCGCCACATACTCCGCTTCGGCTGTTGAAGTTGAGACCGTTGTCTGCTTCTTACACTGCCAGGAAACAAGTCGATTTCCTAAGAACTGACAACCCGCTGTTGTAGACTTGAAATTGATCTTGCATTCTCCATAGTCCGAATCAGTAAAAGCGGTGAGATCAAACTTATCGTCATTGGGGTTCCACAACCCGATGTCGGGATTTCCCCTCAGATAATGTAAGATACGCTTTACTGCCGCCAGATGAGTCACTCGGGGACTCGATTGGTACCTGGCACACAAACAAACTGCAAACATGATATCAGGTCGAGATGCATTCAAATACATAAGAGATCCGATCATCGCTCGATACAGGGTTGGATCTACGGTATCCTCCAATTCATCTGGTGATAAATTGTGACCCACGGGAAGAGGTGTCGAAGGAATTTTACCGTCGGATATCTTGAATCAGCTCAAGACGACGTTCACATATTTGGTCTGATGGATAAAGATCCCGAAATCCGACTGGTGAACTTGCAATCCTAAGAAAAAGTTCATCTCTCCCAGAGAGCTCATCTTGAATTTGGTTTGCATCGTCTTCTCGAAATCTTTGCACTGGCTGTCGTTCGTCGAACCGAAAATGATGTCGTCCACATAGATTTGTACAAGGAGCAGATCATCACCCACGTTCTTATAAAACAAAGTACAATCCACGGTTCCCCTCGTGAATCCACTTTCTATCAAATGGTCAGCCAACGTGCTGTACCACGCTCTCGGGGCCTGATGTAAACCATAAAGAGCTTTGTTTAATAGATAAACACGCTCTAGAAAGTCTGGATCCTCAAAACTGGGAGGCTGCTTCACATATACTTCTTCATGAATAGCTCCGTTTAAGAACGCCGATTTCACATCCATCTGATAAACCTTAAAATTTTTTAGACTGCATAGGCAAGAAAAATACGTATAGCCTCCAGTCGTGCCACATGAGCATATACTTCAGTGTAATCAATGCCTTCTTGTTGATTGTAACCAAGAACGACCAATCGTGCCTTGTTTCTCACGATTACCCAGCGATCGTCCTTTTTGCACTTAAAAATCCATTTTTTCGGAATAGCCTTTTTCACACGGTCGGGTTTATCAATTAAGTCTCATACACCCAGTCTAATAAACTGTTGCAGCTCCTTTTGCATATCTTCAACCCAAGACGGTTCCTTGAGTGCCATCGTGACACTTGTCGGTTCAATCTGTGATAGGAAGCAGGTGTATTGTGCAATACTAAGGATACCCAAAGAGTGCAAATCCGCATAAGAACAAACTATCGAATCTTCAGTAGGAGATAAGTTACAGTTAAACATATCATCACATACATTAGCTAATTTGTGTCTTGTACGAACCCCATCGTTCACATAACCAATTATCTGTTCTTGCGGATGATTAGAATGAATCCTTAAGGAAGGATTAGCAGGTACAGATACGTTGTCACCCAGATTGGTGATATTTTCCTCTGCCGTGTCTAAAGAGACAGTTGGTGAGACATCATCAATTAGAATAGGCTCGTTTGTGTCTGTAGCTTCATCTAATGGAACCGACAATGAATCAACAAAATCAGCTTTATTAGAAGACTTAGAAACCTCATTTGACGTTTCTGATACATTAGGAAAGTCCTCTACATCAATCGAAGGAGAACTTGGAATAGGAAGACATTGTTCTTCCAAATAAGATCTAACGAAATCTTCAGGTATTTCTTAAACCACTGACGTAAATGAATTAAATAACTCGTCGTAGTCGAACATCCAATCGGGACCTGTACCAGTTGGAGGAGTAGTATAACTTTGGCAATCAACGTGATACCATTATTCTACACAACCAGAAGAGATATTGAAGATTCGTTTCTTAGGAGAATTGTATCCCAAAAAATAACCCTCAAAAGCTTTTTCATCAAACTTTCTAGCATCTCTCTTCAATACAGTACACGGACACCCGAACGGTTCCAAATACTTTAAGTTTGGCTTACGATTGTTCAGAAGCTCATAACTTGTCTTCTTGAACCTCTTTACAGTTCGTACGCGATTCAGTGTGTAGCACCCTGTATTCACAGCTTCGTTCCAGAATCGAACGGGTAGCTTAGAATCAGCAAGCATCGTTCTCGCAACTTCAATCAATGTACAATTCTTTCTTTAAGACACACCATTTTGTTGAGGAACATAAGGCGCACTGAATTCCCGATGAATTCGTTTCTGAATGCAGAAGAAATCCAATACATTATTCTTAAATTCAGTCCCATTATCACTTCGTATTCGTGTCACTTTCAGTTTGTAAAGTGATTCGATCTTCGTTATAAGGTTTTGAATTAAGATAGGCGTCTAATCTTTCGATCCAATAAATAGAACCCATGAGTATCGTGAGAAATCATCAGAAACCACCAAGCATTACAGATCACCAGCGATACTAGTACGATTCACTGGACCAAAGAGATCCATATGAAGTCGTTCTAGAGGTGTAACAATCGAGTTAATTGACTTGCTTGGATGTGATTTCTTCTTTTGTTTCCCCTTCTTGCAAGCAACGCAATGATCATTAATCTTGAAGTTCTTAAGTGAAACACCATCCACCAGTTCATTTGAAATAAGAAAATTCATCTTCCGTATGTGAATGTGCCCCATGCGTCGATGCCAAAGGATAGAGTCCTTCTATGTTGCTTTTGATACGAAACACGTAGCCGAGGGCGAAACACTTACATTACAACTCATATCAAGTACATAAATATCATTTGATCGAGGTGATCTCATGACAACCATATTTTCAGGAATCGTGTATCCCGGTTGAAGAATAACACATTCCGTGTCTGTGAAAATTGTGGTAAACTTTTAATCACATATCTGTGATACGTTCAACAGATTATGATCCACCTATTCACAATAATTAACCTATTCAAACGCCACTTTCCCGTTTGAAACTTCTCCCTCCTTAGTAATCATCCCACCGTTGTTACCAGCAAACGCCACGTAACCCACTTGAATATCTTTGTGTTATTCAGAAGGTCCCGGTTTCCAGTGATATACTGAGAACATCCACTATCCAATATCTAATTGTGATTTGACACGGATCTAGATGAACTCTTCACAACAAGGTAAAGATATTAGTTCAAAAAGGCAGCCCAAGCCTCAGTCTTGGCTCTCCCTTTGATACTTTCGGAGAAAAAGATAACTTAACACTAGCATTTGGTACTTGAGAATAGGTGACCGGTTTCTTGTTTTTTTTTCTTAAGTAACTGTCACGTATGATTCCCGAATCCGTGTTCTTACAAATTGGTTGAACACGATCAACAAATTTGTTCGATATATTAAAATTTTCAACCCGAACTACTTTCTTCGGATTAACATTTGAATATATTATCATACACTCATTAATGTGTTTTTCTTTCAGATTCTGATTCAATTCAGTCATTCATTTTGATGACAACTTGACATCATCAACCTTTGCTTTACATTTCTTTGAAACATGACCCGGTTCACCACATTTAAAGCATAAATGTCTATCTTATGTGGTGAAACACTTGGTTTACTTTCATGAACAGGTTGAGGAGCTTCTATTTTAGATTTTTCAAAAGTTACTTTCTTAGGAACAGTATATTTAAATCCCTTTTTATTTTGATAAAACTCTAGATTGGTAGAATAATTCTCCATCCCAGATGATTTTACAAATTTTATGGGTTTAAACTTGTAATCATTTGTCTTTTGTTGAACATTCTCAAGTTTTTATTTGATAAAACTTTGTTCAAGCTATAAGTAACTTTTGATGTGTCATCTCAAAAAAACACTGTCTATCAATTCAGGATTAAGAAGATTCAAAGGAACTTCTTTATCTGTAAACACTTTTGACAACCCCTTTAATTTAAATATCTTCCCACTTGTAGATGTAGGTTGAGGATTGATGAACCTCAACAACTCCTCATCAGACACAGAAGGTTTGTCTGATTTAGGTACATTTGATGATACCTTAGGAGTTTTCGATGAATCGCCTAAATGTTTTGAACCATACATTGCTTGTTCAAACTCTTCAGGTTCACATAAGATGTGATTGTCAGCAAGAATTTTCTTGTTTTTGACAATCTCATCTGGTTCAAACAAGTCCTCAATAGAACAATCCAATTCACTTTTGGTAAACACTGATTTACTTGTAATGTGTACTGGTTCTGTAGTTGCTTTAATTTGTTCAACATTATCAGATTCAACTTTATGCATTTCGGACATTGTTTCATATCAGGAATGCTATCGTAATCTCCTTTAAAAAGGATGAGAAATCTCGACATACCCAAAACCCCCTTTCCCATTTTTCTTATGAGAATGATTTACTTCAATGATCTCATTTAAAAGAAACGACGAATCTCGAAATCTTCCAAGTTTGTTTTTCAATTCTAAAACTTCATTTTCCAGATTAGAAATGCAGGTTCGGAGTCGGAGAATCTCCTTGAAATGTTGCTCAACCACAATTATCTTACATTGAACCTCAGCTTTAAGGTCATGATTGCTTTCAGACAGATTTTGAATTTTTAATGTAGATTGTTCCAGTAATTTGGATTTCTGTCGATAACATTCATTGATCATAAAATTATCTTTTGTGAGAGTAGTGTTCTGATTTGAAGCTGTTTCAAGTTTATTTTTGAGTTCAGCACATTCAGTACACTCTATCAAAATAGCTGAAGGTTCAGATACATTAGCTTGAGGAGTAGTACATACCTCTTCAATCTTAGCCATGCAAGCATAAGATTCAACTTGATCAGGAATTAATTTATCCGATTCGATTTTCACAGACAAACTCTGATTAGAATCACTTTCAAAGTCAGAGGAGTCACTTTCTTCTGATACATTATCACTGCTTGCATCTTCAAACTTCTCAACGGGTTCAAAAACAGCAAGGTTGGCCTGATTTCCCAACAACCTTTGAGACCAATCAACACCTTCATTTTGTGACAAGAGCTTGATTATTGGATACTTTAGATTTGTCACTTTCTGATGAATTCTTCTTACTTTGATCACTTCCGGATGAATTCTTTCTCGGGTTTCTCTCAGCATAGCATGGCCCTGAATACTCCTTTCTTGGTTTATCACATTTTTGGCAAAATGGCCAAAGTCCCCGCAATATAACACTTGACCTTCAGTTTATCTAAACCAACTAGCTTGATAAGTGTAGGAAGGTCTTTTCCCATTCTTTGCATAAACCTCTTAACCTTTTTGACAATCATTACCATATTCCATTTGAGATCCATTAGTTCAAGGTCATCGGGATCAATCTGATCATAGTCTTCATTGGTCAACTCACTTGTTGCAATTTTGCTACCATCCAGTTGTTCATATGAAGTCATGAATACACACACAAAAGCAAATTGCTGTTCAGCTTATTGAAGATTTACTTTTGGCAACGAACTTAAAGCATTTGCAGTAGACTCAAACTTTGCACCCGTTGCCATAAAGCATACATTTGGTGAGCTGTTTACATTGGATGTCTCATCTTGAGCTTGAGTGAAGAAAGCAGTGATTGGGACAGAACTTGAACTTGAAGAAGTGTTTGCTGGCATTGCTCCACCATAAAGTGAAGGATTCTGGTTTTGATTGTCCTTCAAAGAATTTTGGCACTTCAACTCAAATTCTCTTTCTTCTATCTTGTTATAAATTGCACTGCAGTGTGCTCTGTGTTACGAAGGAAACCATTCTCTTTCAACACAAAAAGGAAAGTAGAATATGATGAGAGCAATGCGTTCTTCAGAGTATCAATTTTGTCAGTTTTGGTTGGCTCAAGATTCACACTTGCCATTTCCACAACTAGATGACTAAATCGATTAATCATCTCTTCCACAGTTTCATTCTTCATCAAGATGAAATTTTTAAACTGAAACTTTACAAGAGTTTTCTTATTCTCAAGCGTATTACCCAAGCTTCTTCTTTTCAGAGTATCAAATAGAGATGCACAAATCTTAATAGTGCTATATTGCTGAAAGATTTGCTAAGGCAAAGTCATTGTAAGAGTAGAATAAGCCTTTGTCTCACTTTCAAAATCTTTTAGTTCTTGTACTTCATAATGCTTAAATTCCTTTGGAGTCCAAACAAGATTGTCACTACCAACAAGAGGTGCTGCATAAACAACATCGAGATACCGTACGCTGCTTGGATGTACCGATCCCAAATGAGCACGAAACCTCGGTTCCCACCGAGCAAAATCTGACAGTTTCAGCAGTTTTGGACACTTGTTATGACTACCAATCTCATTATCCATCGTCAGCATTTGTTACATTAAAGCATTCTGGATGCTAATACATTGAATGTAGCATTCTGAGAAGCCATAATATAACAAGTTTTGAAATTCAGGGACCAAACTTGTCAAATTCTAAAACTTATGATTGCTGTTCACACGAATGGGTTACTGTACAAATGAATCAGAACAATAACGAATGTGAGGTATACTTGAATAACGAATAGAGTGATATTCGTTAACAATTCAAGCGAATGTGAAGTGTAATGAATGTGAATAGTAACGAATGTGAAGTTAAGCGAATGTGACTGGTGAATGTATAGCGAATGAGGTTAACGAATGCTAATTGAATAACGAATGATGTTTAAGCGAATGTGAAGGAGTAGCGAATGATCAGTTATGGAATAACGAATCAGTCTTCATCCATTAACGAATCAGAACTCAAATCTTCATGCATTCAAAAATTCAAATCTTAGTTCAAACTTGTCCGAAATCCCTATAATCTATATCAATCTACTCGTAACACAATTCCGAACCAAACTGCACTAGTCTGCAATCACAAACCTCTACTAATCCGCTCACTTAACAAGTTCAAACTTCATTGTTTCCATAACCTTCTCAATTCACTTTAATTCGAATTCAATTCAGACTTAATACAATTCAATCCGAACTCAATACTCTATATCTCAGTTACTATTACTTAACTAACAATCTAATACGTTTAGAACAGTCCAAATACAATGAAATATACGCCTCTGTTTTATCGGAATCAACTGAAACACAATTAAAACCAATTCATCATCAAATTGATGCTATACTTGATGAATTTATACAATTAAGTAATGAATGAACTCGAAGATCAGATCAAATGGCTTTGATACCACTTGAATGAGCCTGTTAGGATCTAGATCTTAAGATGACATCGATTCATTTGTTAATTAGGTCTACAATTAGGCTTGATTATGTTAACTGTGTGTTGAGAGTGAATTTGGGCAGAGTAACGAAGTGGAAAGTGAAAATAATCAGAACTGTTACTTTAATAATACATTACAAGGGTATATATAGGAGATGACTCATTCGTTAAGATAGTCTTAACGAATGTGTCATTCGTTACATTAAAGTCTAATGAATGAGATTTCTCATTCATATTACATTACATATAGAGAATAGCCTTCATTCGTTATGTCCCATTCGTTAATCTTGGTTAATGAGTGGAACTTACATTATACACAATGTGCCTTACAAATTAGGTGAATGGGCAGAATACCTAAATTACCAAAATGCCTTATTACATTAAACCCCCTATAAACTAAAACTATTACATTATCAGACAATAAAGACCGAGACGTACAAAAACATGTATCAACACTGATCCATCATGTGAATCAAAGCTTATCATTCGGAAGAAGCATGTGGACACTGATGAGCAGAGGACCAGCAACAGCCACCACGGCCATCTTATACAACCAACCGTTCAATTTCTCAAGACTAATTTTTAATGGTTTTTTTAGAAATGACCAGAAGAAATCTCGTGAAAAATTTCTGATGTACCCAAGTTTTCTACAGATTATGATCAATCGGTCTTTACAAGGGTTAGCTACTGATGGTTGTATTTTGTTTTTATAAGACCCGAATGTGTATAGAATAATCAGGGGTGCACGGAGCCAGTTTGATACAGAAGTTAAATTTGACATTCTTTCATGGTTATTAAATAATCAGATTGTGGTTATAGAGGTTCCACAATCTCCTGAACCAGAAACATAGGAGTGTGTTGACAATGATGAGGATGAGGAATGATGAGAGTAACGATGATAATAACCATCTGGGTGGTGATGATATTGGATTTGAAGAACCTGGAAATGTTGAAGCAGGTGATAATGTGGAGATGAATGAGAATTTAGAGGTGGCTTAGCCAGTACTGGAAGTAGATGTGATTATGAACCGGTCCAGGATGATCAGTTAGAGGTTGTGCATAATGAAGAGCCCATTGTGGCTGGAACTTTGACGATTGATGAGTTTGTTGATGATGATCAATTTATTGATAATGTAATAAATGAAGTAAACGAAAAAATTCAAATGATCACACCACCTATTTATCCTGATCCTATTATTGACCAACCATCTAATATTCCTACACCACAATTTTCACCATGCCCATAACCAACTGATGGAATCTTCACATTCTTCACCAGCAATAGAACCATTCTCACCAACTCCTGAACCCACAGATGAACCCTTACACTCTTCACCTGACACAGATGCTTTTCATGAACAATCAGACTCCTTACCACCAAAGTCACATGTCACCGAACCTACACAGCAATCCCTATCTCAACCAATTCAGATCCAACCAGAGACCCAACCCATTGTTCAAACATTTGCACCATACGCAACCGAATCCGTTTCAAATCAACCAGAATCTAAACCTAAGCTTTTCCCACCACAAGACTCTCCAATATCCTCTCTTAACACGACAATCCAAGACTTATTGGCTAGAAATCTTGTACTGGAAGCTATGAATGCTGAGTTGAAAGAGAAGAATTTATCTTTGGAAGAAGCTTTAAAAATAGCTCTAATGAAGATTCAAACCCTGGATCATGCTGAGGTTGAGAATACCTCAGATACACCAAAACAAGGGGAGAATATTACTAATGGATTAAAATTGCTTGATGAGGTGTATGAGGCAA